>NC_056741.1:1732914739-1732917239 GCF_019279795.1 Protopterus annectens | reverse complement strand
TTTTTTAGATATAGTTCAAGAACTATATAAAACCAACATATTTAGAAAGAAAATTACTTCAAAAATTAATTTTTTAAGTAATTAATTCCTGTCAATGTAATGAAATTGGTGGAGCTGAAAAAATCTGCTGCTATCCTGTGTTCATCCTTGGCCACGCCCCCAGAATAGTTTATCTTGAAGCATATTTGATGGCAAACAGAACTGCATTGATATTTGACCTTTGTCAATGAGTATTTGTTAGAACTGTAAGGTGATACCTTCATTTTTTAAAGGTTCAAGCCACAACAACTAGGAGTTAAAGGTACACACTCAAAAAAAGCTGCACTGGAGGGAATGAGTCAAAAAGCTGTTACAATAGCAGCATTACCAAGAAAGTATAAAGACTGCAGTCTGAAGATGTGTAGTGCTAAAAGTAATTAATTCTGGAAGTTGCAGAGAGGATAAGTTGCCAGTTATAGTGCCTATATAGTGCAGGGTTTGATTTCCTCAGCCTACTGTGTCACCTTGTTCAAGTCAACTAACTAGATGTTACTTTCAGATCACTCCTTTAAAGGGATTCTGTTACGTGGGCCAACCTGGTTAACAAACGGTTATTATTATTATTTTCAGCTTTAGTGCTATATTTTGCCTGAAGTATAATAACTGGTTTGAAAGATCTCAGCTTCTTGTGTGCTGCAATATTTTAGACTTCATCTAGGTAGCCAAGCTATGTATTCATCTATGATTTTCAAACATGTCTGAGAAGCCTTTCATGGTCACATATTAATTACTTAACTAATCAATTATTAATCAATTAAGTCATATGTCCATTTATTAGTTTGTGTGCTTGTTTTGCTTATTTACATAGAATGTACGAAAATGAGGTTTCAAAGACCTATGAATGCCAAGAAGTGAGGCAAGAAAAAATACATGGCAGTAGAAGCTACTTCACTAGAGACAGCTTGCACCTGTCACCCTTAGGCTTTCGAATACTCGCCAAGGCTCTTGCCACCCCCATAGTTCCTTTTTTAGGCAAGGCTCAAAAGACAAACCCACTGCTGTAAATAGAATAAATAACAAAAAACTGAGGGTAATGCTACTCAATGCCAGAATTCTAAACCTCAAAATGCATGCACTTGAGGCACTCCTCAGTATGGAGAAAATCGATATATGTGCAGTAACAGAAACCTGGTGTAAGGCTCCAGAGAACACCCCAGCACTACCAGGCTACAACTCATACCATACATTTCAGCCACAGAACCCTGACCAAAATACAAAAGGTGGGGGTGTATCCATATTTATCAAGGATACCCACACCTCCAGGTTAGTGGCACAGCACGATGCTTCAGAGATCATCCATGTGCAACTAACAATGGGCAAAACTGCAATTCAAATTGTAGCTTGCTACAGATCACCCACCATGTCCCAGGACCCCCATTCCACATTTCTGGAAACAATGGGCAACATAAAGGTCCTACCAAATACCCTAATATTGGGTGATTTCAATTACCCAAACATTAACTGGGAGAACTACACAAGTACTAACTCCCTTACCCATCATTTCCCAGACTTTATAAAGTCAAATGCCCTGGATCAGCTGGTCAACACTCCCACCAGAGGTGACAACATATTGGACCTGGTCATCACCAACATGGATGACTGGTGTTCCTCACCAGAGGTCAATCCCTCACTGGTTAGATCTGACCATAAACAAATCACTCTGGATATCCACATTCCACCCCTACCCCCGGTCAAGGAAACCACCATGAAAAACTTTTCAAAAGCAAACTTCACGTTACTTAAGACAGAGGTGGAAAGTTTCAAAGCCTCCATGCTAAAGGATAATGCTATCCAAGCTGAAAAATCCTTTATTAATGCATTCTACGGGCACCTACAGGAATGCATGGATTGTGCTATCCCAAGCTAAACCAAGACGCACTCCTCCAAGGAAAGGAAACCAGTCTGGTGGACCCCTGCCATAAACAAGCTATGCAACAGAAGGAGGAAACTAGTACAGAAAAGTGTAAAATCCCAAGAAGGGAAGACATCCCTGATCAGTTTCAGCAAGAAACTACTATCCTTCATAAAAATCATCCAAGGCCAGCTTCAAAAGAAAAATTGCCAAGGACTCCAAAGATAACCAAAAGGCATTATTTAGCTATGTCAAGAATCTAAGTGGCAATGCTCAGATCTGCTCGGAGTTAGTGCAGAATGGCCCAAAATATACTGAACCGACCAATATCGCCAGCATCCTGGCAGGCAGGGTCAGTGCAAACATCACCCTCCTCTCACCCCCAAATGGGTCCTTAACGATACCAGAAGAATGTAGAGCCCCTGAAATCAGAGACACTCAGGTTAAAACAGTCCTTTCCAAAGCAAAAACACAGCATCAATGGGATTGGATGGTGTCCCAGGCTGTGTCCTACACGAGATCAAAGACAAACTAACCCCTCACCTAAACACACTGTTCAAACTCAACCTCACCACAGGCTACATACCCATAGAGTGGCACACAGCAACG
>NC_056741.1:1732817239-1732909739 GCF_019279795.1 Protopterus annectens | reverse complement strand
TAGATGACATCACTCTTTGTCACATGCCTTCAGTTTCCAGGTAAACAGATGCCAACAGAATGCTATCATCTCTGTGTGTGAAGTACATACCTGTCAGATGTGCAGCTGCTAGTAAGCAATAACACACTTTACATTTTAAACCTACTAATTAAAATTACTTTCAAGTCAATAGAAACACCTCTAGCTCTAGACATTGTGTCTGCTTGCTGCATTGAAACTGAGAGATAACACAATTGTAAAACATTTTGATTCCAACTTATTTTCTAGAAGTTTTACAAGTTAACTCATTTTGTTCCAGCTTCTTCTGTTAAAACATACATTTGCACAGGTATATAGTTTATATACATTTCTGTTATTTTCCAGTAGGGTACACTGTGGTTACATTATTGAAGCTCAGTGCATACGTTCTGTATAAATCACAGCAATATTCACAAATGACATGGAATTACAAAATTCCAGCTAGCTGGTCTGGCAGCATCACTGTAACTATTTAATTTTATTAAAACACACAATATACAGCAACCCATAACACAAACTAAATCATCACTCCTCATATTAAATCTAAGAGGAAAGATTCAACTTCCATCTTAATACAACCCTATTAAGCTTTCATGGTTTACCCTTGACTCCATTTTACATAGTATCCTATCAGTGCAGACTGCAATAGCCAACTTTCTAATTTTTAATGTTACAGAACACCAAGTGTCCAGACACACACCCACAGCAAATCTTTATTTATGTCTTAAGGGGAAATGAGTCTGTGCAAAGTAAGTGCTTTACACTAATATAGTACCCCATTTTACCCCAACATTGTCACAAGGTCAGGGATCAGAATTTAAATACTCCAGCCTCAGTTTCCATTTCTTTAGAAAGCCTGACTTAGTGCCTTTCCTGCAAGCTTATTTGTCCATTTCAGTTAATTCTGATATCAGCTTAATTAAATCTCAGATTTTGGATTATTACTTTGATAGCCAATAACACCATCTTTGTACATACTTGCTTCCTTCTTTAGCTGTTATTCTAAGCAGGAATAACTTTAGGTATATGGGAATATACAAGGACTTCATTTGTTAATGTTTGATGGCTGCATTTAAATTTGCTTAAATAATTACAGTCCCAAAAGATAATGTTTCCACATGTCTCTTTCAGCACCATTATATCTCTAACATTTTTTAATTACACCTAGAATGATTTTTCCCTACCTTCACAGGGTATAGACATACTTAATGAGGCATTTTCACACACATCCATGAAGAACCTTGCCCTTTGTGGCCTGTCTAATCACATTGCATGCTTCCCACCATATTTCCTCAGTACACTAAATGCCTAGAGTTTTAGTCCCACGTTTTCTGACTTTCCTCACTACTCCTTCTTTCGTCACAAGTAGAGTCTTATGTGCCTTACAGATTGTTTATTTAACTCTTGGTTGTACACTTAATTAAAGATCCTTTGTATTAGTTGATGGGCCAAAGCTTCTAGTTCTACTCTAGTAAATATCTGTGTACTGGTTCTACTCCACTAAATACATGTGTACTGGTTCATTTCCACTATTCTGATGAAATTTCTCTCCTGCCTTCTCCCAGTTTAATTCTTCTCCAGTTCTGTTGATTTCTCCTTGACAAAATGTTCTTTGCATCTCTATCACTCTGAGCTCTGCATATGGGAGTAAAACAAAAAAACTTTCCATCCCTTATATTGTTTGGATCTGAGCCAGTTTAAAAAGTATTCAGTCATAACCTCCAAAAGATAAAACCTCTGGCACTCCTTTTCCACTAGTTGCTTTCCATCTAATAAGTCCCATGCAGGATTGCTTTTCAAGCATGTTTGGGCCATATATTTCCATACAGGGTTACCAGTCTGTTACTTCATTATAGTATACATTTTCATTTTGATTGTCTGATGGTGTATTGTGATATTTGGAATGCCAGTGCTCCCCTATTCATTTATCGATAACAGTTCCCTCATGAAATTCTGGGCATCTGCTCTTTTTTTCAGATTGTATGTTCTATTTGTTATAATGTCACACTGCTTTAAATTATAAAATATGGTGGTGCAGAAATATAAATAAGCAGAGGGAATCAGTTTGTGGGGCATCCTGAACTGGCAATTGGATGATCTAAGAAATGGTAACTCAAGTGTTATGGCAAAACAAAACAACTGAAATCATGCATTCTATCCAGAAAAATGTCTGGAGACAAAATGTGATGTTTGGCTGTTATTCTTCTAATGGTGCAAGGACAAAAGAACCTGGAGACAATAATTACATTATACAGGAATACAGAACAAAGACTAACTTGATCTAGGGTGATAAACTTAACACTTTTCAACTTCAATCCCTATTAGACTCCAACAAGCACAGGTACATTCTTGTACTATACATAGCAATATAGAGGCCTTTTTCTTTATATTTTTATGTACAGTCATATATATCATTAACACTCTGTAAAGGTACTGAGTTAGGTGATGGCTTCATCTGAGTCCACCAAGAATGGTCACCAGGCTGGAGGAGTAAAGTAAATTGAAATGTTACCCTATGATATTTGTAGCCTAAAGTAAAGGGTAGACCCAATGGAGAAAATGGGGTTTCATCACATATCTGGAGTGACAAATATGCAGCTTTCAGAAGGAAGGTCACAACATGAACTGGGACAGATTGAAACTTTTAGTCGAAACAAGATTACATTCAATAGCAGGTACTATAACACGCAGTTCCACTGGTTTGCTGTTGGGCAGAAAGTAAGGGAAGCGAAAGGTTTGATGGTACAAGCACAAAGTGCATAGCTGTTTACTTGGCGAAACTATGCAGAAATAATAGACCTCCTTTCAACAGTCTAAATATATACTTGACTTTTCATATTTATAACCTGCATACAGTACTTTAAACAAAGAATTCAGCATTCTGTTTTAAAATTACTCAAGGTAAAAAGTTGGGCAAGTTTGCATGTCCCATCACAAAACTAATAAATGCTTCATGTCATTTATTGTGAAATTAATTTTCTAAACCTACAGTACAAGATATTTCATTCATTTATTGCACGAGTTGACCTCCCATATATATAACTATATATATATATATATATATATATATATATATATATATATATATATATATATATATATATATATATTATGGGATCCGTACAGATGCTCAACTGCATCTTTCACTGACTCCCAATTTGGTGAGCATACTTGTGCGAAAGTGCTGTTCACCAAAGCAGCACTTTCACACACATATGCTTGTTATTCCAGTCATACTACCGTGCGGTAAGGGAAAGTTCCCATTTCCCCACTGTAGTGTGACCTCGGAGAAAGAATATTAAAGTGGAGGGGTGGAGGGCACAGCCTCCCACATCGGGGGGGGTGCAGGGGGACTTGCCCCCTGCATTCAAGTAGATCTTGTGTTTTTTTTTTTTAATATACTTTAACAAAAGTGCTTTTTCGATGAAAGCACTTTTGTTAAAGTGTGTTTGGTGGTAATGGATTCGGGCTTTTGAACTTTTGTTCAAAAGTCCTAGATATATATATATATATATATATATATATATATATATATATATGGGCCTACTTTGGAATTTCAAACAGATGACTCCACTTTAGTGAATTTCCATTCAACTAAAAGCACGAACTACTGAACTCCTTTCCCTGGGAAATGAACTCCTTGGCCATGAACCACTTGGCCATCAGGGAAAAAAACTGAACAGAAACAAATGAAACCCACCTGAGTGAGGGGCTTCACCACCCACACCTCCCCTAACTAAATATACTAACTCCGAGATCACACTACACTGGGGAAAAAAGTAAAACATGATTGTCATAGTGGAATCAGATGATATTATGGCATGAAGTCCAGGACACATTTTTCTTGTGATTTTGGATTCAGCTTTTTAATTCAAGTACAGATCCTGTCTGCAAATATAGATACTTGAAAATAAATCACCATGTTGAAGAACTTCAAATCACAGAAAGCAATCAACATTGTTATCAGAAAGATTGCTGATATTTGTACCTTTCCTGGATTTGAACCTGTAATATCATGTCTTTTGATAGATTCTTGAACTGAAGGTTCCAGACAAATATTTGTTAGTTCCCCAGAAGGTAATCACTCTTGATAAGTGATTCTGTGTTAATGCATACACTATGATAGTGCCCTGTTATGATTAATGCCCACTGGAGTTTTCTTTTAAACAACAGAATATTTGTTTGCAAATAATGATGCAAAACACTCCTGGATTAGAGTTACTGCAGGAACCTTTCAGTCTGCACAGAGTCTAGGGGTAGTTAAATATTGAAAACTATTGAATTCTTTAATCTTTCACCATAAGAAGAGTGGAAGATGTATCTTTAAAATCCATTGCTGTGAGTAACAAAATAAAATAAGCACATGCAATTTCTCTTCTTGTGATTACCAGCTAGTTAGAAAAACAGCTCCTGTTTCCTAAATACAGAAATTAACTTGTATATAATACATTGCAAAAATGCAAGCTAAAGCTACATCCCCTCTCTCTCTCTCTCTCTCTCTCTCTCTCTCTCTCTCTATATATATATATATATATATATAAACTTCTCTCGAGCTGGCACCTCGGCGTTCGTGAAAATCTACTGCCAACTAACCGGGAAAAGCCAAAAGACAAACAACATATAAACTTCTCTAATGTATTTTGACAGAAAAGTCTTGTTTCCTTCTCAAGAATTTTCATTAACTTTGATTACAACTCATTTTTTACTAGAAACTAAAGGATTTTCCACTGCTCATTTTATTTTCTTATTGGCATAATTTTTCCTGTATGTATTTGGCTGGCTATCCTATCTAAAGATGAGGTTTATCAAAAAAAGTCCTAGGATTCCTCACTCAAAAAGCATATTCAGTAAATCATATAACTTTTGCAAGAATTAATATGCAAATAAGAATAATTCTGATACAAAAATTATCCATATTCATATTTACCCTAAAATACATAAACTTGCACACAAACACGCAACACCAATCCTTCACTCATCTCTGACCCTAGCACTAATTCACACACACACACACACACACACACACACACACACACACACACACACACACACACACACACACACACACACACAGACACACACACAAACACACATACACACACGCTCACACCCCCCAACCTTACTTACCTGTATCGACGTTCTGTACCATTGACATATTTACTATCTGGCCAACACACAGACAGATGGATTGTCGACAGTCGGCCAAATGACCAGCTTCATCAACAGCTGTATGGGCGATACAATTTGGTCAACACAGACAAATATTGACAAGTGTACAAGATCAACAGTCAATGGGTAGAGCACTATTCTCTTTCCCTGAGGATTGAGCAATCGTGTAGTTAGTATATATAATAACCAGAGGGCATGGGGGGTCATGGGGAGGCTTGCCCCTTGAATAAACACTTCTGTTTGGTTTACTCCACTCTGGGGTAATCCCCATAACATGGACAGAATGAGTGGATTTTGTTGTTTTGACATTTTAAGTTCAATATTCCAGGTGTTGGCGTAGCTGGTCGTTCAGCCAGCTGCACACCCATATATATCTAGAGAGAGAGATGTCTCTATCAGACATAGATGTCAAATAAAAAAAGTTTGGAAAGAGACAGAATTTATGGGGGAAAAAGGAAGCAAGAGCAGCTGTCATAATGGCTAAAGTCTTTGCTTCTCATGCAAGAGGGACAAGGTTCAATCCTTACCTCTAGCCAATGCCTATATGGCTTTTGCACGTTCTCCCTGTCTCTATAGGGGTTCCTTCCATGTCTGAAAAACATGCTAAGTGTTTTCACCTCAAACTCACCTATGAATGGAGTTATGGGCAGCAGCACAGGCCCCAGATGGTGCCTCTAGGGGAATAATCGTATAAACCAACAACTTTGGGCATCAACTCTGGGGTGCAGTGCCCTCAAGATAGGAGAACAACTCAACAGTGTAAAACTGGATTTTAGTGATTTGGTAATGCTGGCTAATGGAAACAGGCATGGATATGTGCCAGTGATAAGTGGATTGAGGTCCCAATAAGCTGGCTGGGCAGTGCCCAGTTGCCCAGCTAGGGTTACCTGGAATAACTCTACTGAGTGAAAAGCTAGACATTAACATTAACCTGCCAAACATGAGCTAAGAATTGTTACACTTAGTGTAGGTTTACTGAAAAAAATGCTGCTTTGAGGTCAATGACAGGATAGTAAGGAGGAGGCCGGACATCCTATGTATCCAGGAGGCAAGCTGGAACTGCAGTGCAGCAAACCATTAGTCTGGGGTCAAGAGTATGCTACTCTGGAGGAGGAGGAGTACAGACTAGAAATGGTGTGAGAGTCATGGTCAGGAAGAGGTTTCAGAAGACAGTGAGGGATGTTATCAGAATTAGTGACAGACCCATGGCAATAAGACTTCATTGTAAGGATAGAGTACCATTCATAATCTCAGTCTTTCTCCACTTTAGGGTTCTGATGCTGAGGGAGGAAATGCACTCAGAAGGGGAATATGAGTTGGTGTTGACAATGGGAGTCCTGAATGTGCATATCAAGACAGAATGAACATATGGGTGAAGCAACATGAATAAAGAAGGAGAGACCATATTTGATTTTTGTCTGGCAAATGGCTTGATGGTGGCTAACAAATGATTCAGCAAAGAGAGAGACAATCCCAAGCTCACATACAGAAGTGGTTACCATGCAACTCAGATAGACTTCTTCCTAGTAAGGAAAGAGTACTGCAGGAGAATAAGTGATTGCAAGGTCATCCTGAGTGAAGCATTCGGCCCAAAACATAAAACACTGGTTACCACAATTGGCTGCAAGCAGTGGTCAGAGAAGGCTCTAAGGCTAAAAGAAACAAAGACCTGAAATCAAGAGTTCAAGGAATTACTCAAAGCTCTAGTACTTCAGGAAGAATTGGAAATAAATGGAGCTGAAGAAAAATGGCTGCACCTCAAACAGCATGTGTGAGGAATGTAGAACAGATATGCAGCCAAGCCAGGTATACGAAAGTTGGTGATGGAATGCAGAAGTCCAGGAATTCATAAAAGAAATAAGGAGCGCAAGAAAGTGGGAGATATGAAAATGCATTAGAATAACAAGGATTGCTGGTTGACTAACAAGGACTCTAAGCTAGAAATTGCAATGACAAAGAACAGGGCATCAGAGGCACTCTACCAGCTTCTGGAAAGTGTCTCAGTAGATGGCACAAAGAAACTCGATCAGGTCACAAGGCAAAGACAGAAAGATATAGAAGATAGTCAGTCACTCTTCATAAGGGATGTCAGCAACAACCTGTTCACCATTCCAAAGAACATTGAAGGCAGATGGAAGAACTACTTCCAGCAGCTTCTGAATAAAGAAAAACCCACAGAAGCTGTACTGCCCCAGACACAGGCTACAATGAATGAAAAGGAGGAACCCATCATAAAAGAAGGAAGAACAGCACTAAGGGAAATGAAGTCAAGGAAATCTGCAAGCATAGATGAGGTCACAGCAGATATGATCAAAATGTTGGGTAGAACAGGAGAAAATGGTTCCTGTGATACATGTAGCAGTACAAAGAGAAATTCTGTATGACTGAATAACAGTATACAAAAACAAAGGGGACATCCATGCATAGCCAGATCATGGTCAAATGTTGCCCTAGACAAGGTAATGGAGAAGGGCACCCCCACAGCAATTCCAGTGTCCCATTACTTGTCTCTCTCCCACATTCACTATAAACACAATTCAAAACTGCGAGTGTGCATATTATTTTCCTCTGTACTTTTGAAATGATTAAAGAAATGTGGATTTAATTTAAAACTTTTAATTTGTTTATCTTTTTTTTGACTAGGGTAGACCCACTATGGTAGTAGCCTATTTTTAGGGGAGAGTCAAAGTGGTATTTATACTACTAGAGAAAGTTAGGCCAGGGCATCAGGGAACTTCCTGTACTCTTTTTGTGTACAGGAACACATTTTTGTTGTGGCACTTCCTGTCTTCTGGTCTGGGTGCGGAGACAGCTTGGAGAAGCAGGAAGCTGAGGAAGCATTGAAGGAGTGTGAAAAGGAGATCAAAAATGGTGATAGTGTTTCTGGTGCTATCAGTTCAACAGCAGATGTGGTATTTGAGTTGTAGAGTGAGGAGGCATTCTAAAATAATAAGGAACAGCAGAGATGATAGAAAAGGCAATTGAGCCTTTGCAAAAGCAGTTTCAAGAGACAGATGCATCTACTGTAGACTCAGAAGATATGTTTCAGCAAAATCTTTTTGAATCAGAGATTACAATACAGGCTTGTTGTGACAAAAGGAGGTATGGCCAGCACAGCTAGCTGGAATTTTGTAAATAATTATATATTATTTATGAATATCAACATGATTCATATGCTTGTGTTACAAATGTATTAGAACTGTATGTTCTGTATGGCAAACTGCTGGTACAGAAGTATGTATTGAATGGGTTTATAACGTACTGAGCTTAAAGATGTATCTACACTGTACCCTACTGGAAAAGAACAGAAATGTATATGCACTATTGTAACTGTGTAAATGTATATATTGTAACAGTGGAAACTAGAACATAGAAGGTTAATTTGCAAAAATTCAGAAAATTAGTTGAAATCAAATTATTTTATAAATACTCCATAAAAGATGATTTCAATGCAGCAAGGAGCCATGATGTCTAAAACTAAGGAGACTTCTGAATTGCCTTGTAAGTGTTTTATTGTTTTATGTCTTCCAGCAGCTGCAAAAATCTGATGGCTATGTGTTTTTCACAAGTAGATGCTAAAGGCGGGCAGTTTTTAATAATGGGTGTTTAACCTGGGAACTCAAGTCAGATAACAAGAAGTTATGCCATCCTGCAACCTAATTCAACAGTAATATTTCAGATATTAATTTGAGCAATCTCTGAGAGAGAATATTCTGTATTCTGACTTAGAATCAACAATGTCAGCTAGAAGATCCATTCACCACACTTGCCTTGCTCTGTAAGTAAGTTAACTAGGGTTTAGTAATTCTCTTAGATTCAGACAGGAATATAGTATAGCTTAGATGTTTTCTTTATCTGAGACTGTCCTGCAATGCTGTGTTAAGTATTTCCTGTGATTTTTAACTCAGATATAACTGTGATTATTTACTGAGTATTTTCTTGTTCTTTTATTATTTATTATTAAATATATTTAAACCTTTTATTGTGGCTGATATTTGTGAGACATATTTAAGTTATGAGGGCATTTGCATATTTATTTGGTGACACTGTGAGCCACTCCTAATAGCCTTGCTCTTGGTCAGACTACCATTTATATCAACAGTAACATTACACTGTAAGATTGGCCACCCATTGTTAAGAGCCTTAAAGCAGCTGATAAGAGTGACTGGTGCCAGGGGATACTACCTTATAGTCTGTCAGAAGGAGGCATAGCTAGTAAACCTGTTACAGCCTTTCCCAAGTCTTTGTGTGTGTATAACTCAAACCTCAAAGAGTGTTTGTGTCAGCTACTTCGACAGGGACACAAAGCACCAGTTGAACAGAGAGGTTGCTGGAAGCCTTGGCTTGGTCACTCAGCTGAGATCTCAGCTCTATTGCTGTGGCAGTGGGGAGTCTTATTGGGGATCTGGAGAAGGAGAGAGAAACCAGCCCCAGACTGACTTTGGTCTCTGTGTGCTCTTAAGGCAAATTGCACTTGATGCAGGGAGCTGCATCTAGAAATAGTGTGTTTGTGTACCTGTCATCGTCCCAGTGTGTAAGTCTCCCACTGTTGCCAGTGGTGAGGATTGAGACTCCTTGATTACTGGACCAGTGGTGGGGCATCACACTTGTGTTGTTGCAATCCTGCAGCTGGGAGGGTTGAGGGATGATACATTGTTAGACATGGTCCATGATAGTGAGCCAGAAAATGGTAAGGACTTTTCATGGGTGATATGATGGACAGGATACAGATGGAAGAAGTGCAGCAATGTGAAGATATGAAGGCTGGAAAAAAAGCATATGCAGAAACAGTCAAATAAGGGATACATGGTACGATTGAAAAAAGAGAAGTAAGTTTAATGAAAAAGAGACTGTTTAAAGTTCAGATTCAAAAGAATGAAGCTAAAGAAATAGACAGATATAAGGTATGGAGCGAAGTAATTAAGACATTCAGGGTTAAACCAAATGAGGTAAGAAAATGTATTCATATTATACAGAGACTTTTTGTGACATTATTTTCCAGACAGGGCAGATTATGGAAAAATGTATAGAGGAATATGAAAAAAAGAAAAATTGTCCACCATGGAACTTGTATGTACTCAAGCTCTCGTTTACGGAAACTAAGAAAAAAAAAGTAATATTCAATTCAGAACTGAAGTTCAAAAAGAGACTATATCTATGCAATGATGTACTGAATTTATTGATGGTGTGTGATAATAGAGTTTTATGGACTGGGGCATGGGATTGTAATGTGATATTGAAACTGGAAAATGACAGTATTGTGCATATTCCAAGTATTATTAATGGTGAAGGAGATAGAGGCTTAGTTAGATATTGGGTACAGCCAAAAACATGTTTTTTTGTATGGAAAAATTATAATTTTTAACAAATGTGAAAAAAAGTTGTTTTAGATGTGGGGGCTATAAGTCATGATACAAAAATTGTGAACCAAAATGTTATAAATGTAAAAAAGTGGGACATTTGGGAGGAGTGTGAAGATAGAGAAAGTGAAGCAGTTTTGGACATAACAGAGGAAGTAGTAGAACAAGGTAAAAATTATAAAGTTATAGAAAAGGAATTAGAAGCAGAAAAAATGAAAAAAGTGGTATTACTGATAGAGAGAAAATAATCCAAAAAGATAAAGTGAAGGAAAATTTAATTATAGAAAATATTGAAGATCAGTCAGGTTTAAATGAGAATGATGACGTTAAATGGAATATAGTTAAACAAAAAAGAAATTCAATTGGTAAACGAGTGACAGAAAGGAAAAGGAAGAATATAGAAGACTTCAAAAAAGAAAAAAATAAAGGGAACAAATGAATACTTATGATTTAAAGCAGATTTACAAGTAAAGTCTTGGCATTAAAAGTGAATAGTTTTAAGAAGTTGGAAAAAAGGATAGGAATTTTGGAGTAGTTTAAAAAGATAGATAGCAATGTTAATGTTATTATACCAGACAATATTAGATGTTTGTCAAAATTAGAAAGATATCAAACTGAAGTGTGATGGAGAAAAATATGATATGGAATTTCGGGAAAGAAACCTGCTTATTAATACTTATATTATAAAAAGATACAATTAAAGTGTTAGATGTTACATTTGTCATCATAGGTAGAATTACTGTTATTGATATAAGATGGAGGGAACGTGTTATGAGAATTATTGCAACATATGCATGTAATAAAAAAGGACAGGGAAGAGATATTCAGAAAGATAATTCAATATGTAGCAGTTAATATGGAGATAACTGTAGTAGGGACTTGAATTGCAATCTAAGACAGCAAAACAAAAATGCTTATGATGTTAAATTAGTAAAGGACATTAATATATACAAACAGTTAAAAATATGGAATCTAGAGACTTGGACATGTAGAAGAGGGGAAAAAGAACAGAAATAGATTATTTTTATTGTCAGAAAGTTAAGTAATAATTAAACAAGGAGTATTATTGACAGGGCTTTCAGATTACAGGGCAATTTGGATTATGTTAAAGGGAAATGATTATATAAAAATAGGGAAAGATATAAAAATAATATGAAATGGGATTTTAACAGGAGAAAAGAAGTTATGGAATGATCATGTAGAAATTTGAGAATTTTATAAAGACTAGTCAGCATGGTGGTTGCATTTTAAACTGTAATATAAAAAAATGCTATGTGACATAGGAAAAAGAGAAAATACACATGGGAAAATAAACTAGAATTAAAACAACAATATGATTGATTGTCTAGAGAAGAATCATGAAAATTTCTTTATAAAGGAACAGAAACCATATGAACTGAATAAGAAAAAATACATTTATTGCACAAACAAATATATTTTTTGAAAGGAAAAAAAGAAGCAATTGTACCATATTTAAGTAAAATAGTTGAAGAGAATAATAGTGTAATGAAGAAAATAAAAGATCATTCAGGTAGAATGCATAATACACAGGAGAAGATTATGCATATAGTAAAAGAACATATTGGGACATTATTTAAAGCTCAGAAAACAAGGACATGGAAGGAATGGAAGGTACATACATGTTCTGACATGGAGAATAAAGACTTAGAAAAAGGTGTAAAAATAGAAAAACTAGAACAGGTAATAAAAGTAATGAATTTGGATTCACTCATACATATGACAGGATGGAATAGAATATAAGATGTATAAAATTTTGATTGTAAAGCAAAAAATGGCTTATAAAGGTATTAATGAATGTTTAAATAAAGGTCTTATGTATAAAAAGCTATGCAGAGGTATCAGATTTATATGGAAAAAAGGAGACAAGGAAGAAATACAGAACTGGAGACCAGTTATATTAAATAATACAGATTATACAATTTTTATGAAAATATTGCAAAAAAGGTGGAAGAAAAAGTATGTAATATTATAAATGAGCTAGTGTTTGGTATAATGGGTAAACAAGTTCAAGATTCCTTGTTATTAATTAGGGATTAGTAGTTGATATAGTACTTAGAAATGTTCAGGCAAAAGTAATGGTAGGAGATTTAAGCAAAGCATTTGATTCAATTCATCACTCAGTATTATGGGATATGTTTGATATATATCTAATATAAGTAAAAGGAATAAAAATGTTTGTATATCAACATATAGGTATAATATAGTGAAGATTATGATAAATGGATGTCTGAGTGAAAATATAAAGTTAGAGAAGGGTATTAGGCAAGGATGTCCACCGAGTGGTACATTATTTGTATTAGTAATAAATGCAATATCAACATATATGAATAAAGGGATAGATGTTATGAGTTATATTTCTAATGAAGGAATAAAAATGCTAATTTTTTAATTATGCAGATAATATTATCATTACAACAAAAAAATGAAGCAAGTATGAATGCTGTGATAAAACAAATGCAAGAAATTATTCAGATTCTTGGTTTTGTATTAAATGAAGACACAAGTCAAGGTTTTGAGGGAAAGATTAGTGGAGTTATATTTAGTAAGGATAAAATTAAGATCCTTGGAATAAACTTTGGGAAACAAGAAATTATAAATTCTGCATGGAAAGAAAAAAATAGAGGAATATTTATTTATTTGCATTTGTTGACTGGGTTAGTCTGACTGGGCAGATGCCCTTTTTCAATGGAGACCTAAGGAGAAAAGTTGCAAAAGATACATACATGATAAGAAACTTAGTATTAGTATTGTCATATACAATTACATACAAAGAATACAATTGCTTTGATACTTACATATTTGCATATGACATATTTACATAATATAATGTGGACAAAAGAAATTAAGTAGTAACAGAATTGTATACAGTTAATTCCCGTGCATAATCACAACACAATAATTTAGATTATTACTATATATGTATATATATATATATATATATATATATATATTTGGGTTTAATTCATAAGATTGACAGACCATTTGATCGACATTCATTTGGTCGACAGCTCATTTGATCGACAACCAGTATTCAAGGCAAAAACTTGGGATTTGCCCCCCTTCCCAATGTTGTGTGACCCTGGAGTTGGTATATATAGTTAGGGGGGTTTGGGGGGGCACAGCCCTCCACAATGGGGGGTGTGGTGGGCGAAGCCCCCCACCTAGTTTCTTTAAAATGTGTAGTTTTGTTGTATTTTCATGTTTTAAATGAAACTAGGTGGGGGGCTTCACCCCCACACCCCCAAATGTGGGGGGCTGTGCCCCCCACACCCCCCCAACTATATATACCAACTTCAGGGTCGCACAGCATTGGGGAGGGGGGAAAATCCCTGTTAACTGCCTTGAATACTGATTGTCGATCAAATGAGCTGTCGACCCAATGAATGTCGATCAAATGGTCTGTCGATTCTATGAAGTAGACTCATATATATATATATATATATATATATATATATATATATATATATTTATATATATATATGTATATGGTATGTTTGAGATAAAATATAACATCACTTCAGGGCAGTGAGTCTGTAGAATTGACTATTGTTTGGAACAAGCAAAGGACTGAAAGGAAATTAGATATCAGAGAGGGGAGGAAGAAGAATAGGAGTAAAGGAGGCGTTAGTTGTAGGAGAGTGGAGAGAAAGATTAAGTAGGGTCATGGCAAAGGCAGGTCCAGGAGTTTAATAGATGCGCTTTTAAAGTGTTTTTAAAACAGTTGGCGTTAGTGATCATTCTTACATGTTGAGACAGTTTATTCCATGCATTAGCAACAGAGTTATTGTAGAAACATTTTCCAATGGATTTTTTGAGCTTATAAGTTTCCAGGAGGTGTTGGTCAGAACTACAGAGAGTGTGATTAGGAGTATAGAGAGAGATGAAATTAGAGAGAGCAGGACAGAAGTTGGGTTGGTTTAGAATGGAGTGAGTCAGTTGTAGTTGAGGCAGCAGGAGTTTTTGTTACAATTCAAGCCACTTTAAGTATTTTTAGACATAGGTGGTGGTGTGAACAATAGGGCAGATTTGCTGCAAATCTAGCTATTTTATTATATGTGAGTTCTAACTTAGTTAAAAGATTAGATTATAGGTTGGTAAGGATTGTTGTGGTATATAATATGGAGGGTAGTAGACAGGTTTGTTCAAGAGAGAGTTTAGATGTATTAGTGAGGAATTTTTCTCTCTATAGAGAAGGCCATGTTTTAGATTAGTTTTTTGATAGACTGTTGAATATGAAGATTGAATTTTAGATGGTCATTCATTATGGCATCCAAAAGTTTAGTGTGTGGGTTCTGCTTTGATAGTTGTGCTGTTGAGGGAGGGAGGGAACAGTCAACGGAGATTTGAGGTGTTGGAGAGATTTAGGGAGGAATTTAGTTTTCTTAGGGTTGAGTAGAAGTTGGTTGATTGTTAGCCATTTTTCAACTGAGAGGAGGGATTCTTGGTAAGGGTGAGGAGGTGAGGAATATTGTCAGAAGAGGAAATTATTGAAGAGTCATCAGCATATTGTATTAGAGAAGAGTGAGGACAGGAAGTGTAAATGTTGTTAGTAAAAATGTTAAAAAGGTGGGGTCCAGGATTTAAGCCTTGGGGAACCCTGGTTTGGACTAGAAGGAAGGGGTAGGATGCAGAGACACACTTTACAGACTGAAATATGTTAGAGATGTAGCTTGCAAACCAAGAAAAGCAGAGTTGGAGAGATAATGTTTGGATAGTTTAGACAGAAGTAAGTTGTGTGAGACAGTGTCAAAGGCTTTAGAAAGGTTAAGGAATAGGCAGGAGACTAGCTGATTGTTGTCACGAAATCTGGAGATAGCCTTTGTGAAAGATATTAGTGCTATGGAAGTACAGTGGTTAGGGTGAAAGTCATGTTGAGTAGACATTAGGAGATTTTCTTGTAGAAGATGATCTAGGAGCTGTTTGTGAATGCACATTTCAAAAATCTTTAATGGGGGAGAGAGAATAGCTATGGGCCTGAAATTAGAGGGGTCAGTGGATTTACCTCCTTTATGTAATGGTATTACATACAATTTCTTTCAGATGTCTGGGACTATGGTTTCTTGGATAGATCTATTATAGGTTTATAGGTTAGTACTAAGCTAACTGCCCTTGCAAGCCATTTTAAGCCTAGCCAATTATCCCTTGTGAGACTCAAACCCTGCACCTTGTGTTTGTTAGGCAAACACCTTAATCATTAGGCCACCCTCCCACGATTAATATGGAGTTGATTAATATGTAGATGGGATGTGATGGATTTTGCAGCTAGTTTAAACATTTCATTACTGCATATAAGTTTAATGATGACATACATTTGTGTGTTTTGAAAGTCTTTTAGGTTTTCCTTTAAAAATAAAGTTTATTTATTAAAGTTGGTACTGTTAGCAAAGATTACTTATTTAGCCAGTATCTTTAGTACTCCATTAAACTTAGATAAAGATGCATATAATATAATATTTTCTTTTATTTGGGAATAGAGGTTGATCCCTGTGAAAAGATGGGTGTTATATGTGAAAAATGAAAAAGGAGGTTTAGGGTTTATAAATCCTATATTGTATATGTCATCATTAAACTTATATGCAGTAATAACATTTTTAAAGGACAATGAGGTTTCTTTATTAATGAAAATATTAAGTTTGAAATATAAAATGGAATGATTAACTTTTTTAGTTCTAAAAGGATGAGTTGTAATAAAGAAATGGACAATTAACAAGATAAGGTTATCTTGTGGAAAATAAATGTAAATGAAACTGACAATAATAGAAAAGAATGGTATAATAAGATTATGGAAAAATATTATAGGATATATCCTTGTAAGGAATTAGACTGAGAAAAGGAACACTATTACTGCAAGAATGAAAAAAAAGTAAAGAGCAAATAAAAGGTCAGGATTTTTTATGGAGGTTGTCTACACAAAAATTGCCAGTGATGGCAAATATGCTACATAAATGTATGAAAGACTCAGTTTGTTTATATTGTGGAACAAAAAATTACGACATCAGAGCAGAACACAAAATAGTTCCAATTGCAGAAATGGTCAATCAGAACAGATTACTGTGGTTTGGGCACATGTGCAGGAAAGCAGAAAACAATCTGGTGAAGAAGATTTGGATCAGACAGGAAGAAGGCAAGATAAATGAGGGCATCCAGGAATGAAGTGGATGGATTGCGCGAGAGAAGTCCTGCAATGACTGTTGAATAAGGTGGCACAGTGGCATTGAACTGTGACAGATGGCAACAGCTCATGGGAAAAGCGGGGCTTAATGTTGATGATAATTATTCTTTATTCAGTTATATTTTTTTTATATGGGAAGTGCACTGATCAATATGGGTCAATTTCAGGCTCAGCCTGGGTGAAATGCAAATCATTTCACAAACAAAAAATGCAGAAATGTAAGCAATAGCAGACTATTTTAGAATAATTATATAGAAGTAAATGTGTATATTCATTCCAGTGAACAAATACTAGCAGACTGTAATTTACAATATATTAATTATTTTCTAAAGTGGATCAAGCTTCACTTTATCTTGAGAAAGGAGAAGAGACTTGGAACAGAAACAGGCTAGGTGATATGTCCTGAGCTGAAGCAGGAGCATTAAACTTCTCAATAAATTTGAAGATCTCTGAAACAGATCAAGAAGAATTAGTCACAGATGCTTTGAAATTTTGAAAAAATTAAAATTAAAGCAATATAAAGTATGTTGAGATAGGTAGCACTGGTCAGACAGAAGGATGCAGAGGCATGATATCCATCTGCACATCTGGCAACTTGAGATCAAGAATGGACTCAGGTTGCTGAAAGGCTGCCCTAAAGGTGGGGCAGAGTGAATCAGGTCACAGTCAGCTCTCCAATTCTGGGGGGGAGGAGGGGGGGGCTGATGCCTATTTGACCTTTGCTGGGCACAATGAGCTCCACAGTTTTCTCAGGTTAATATGCAGGGCAGCAGTGACATCTGTATTTCATTGTACTTCTTACTGCCAAAGCCATGATAAATGCTACAAGAATGACAGCTCATAGGCTCCACAATCACTGCACTCCATCAAGTTCCCCACTACTTGGGCCTTATAGAGACTCACCACTGAGGTCTACTACCCAAGGAGTTGAGGGACCACCCAGAATAGGGTTGTGCCCTGGTTACCCGAAAATCAGCAATTAAGAGATGTGGGGGTAAGTTACTGGAGAAACCAGGGCAAAACAGCCTGTGGCTGCACATTGTTGGAAAAAGTGAATATGAAAAAGAAATGGGTAGGACTTATGCAAATTTTTAATTAATTTATGACTTTTTTTATTTTCATCTAGTTTCCCAGAATGTGGCTAGGGTGGCTTTTTATGCACCTCAAATACATGGTTTTGCACTTGTGTAAAATCCTGCACTTGTTACACATATATCTCCATATATGTATCTACATTTCTTGAAAATAGATATGAGTGAAAAAAAAAGAAAAGGTCTCACATTTTGCATAAGATTCAGTCCTCACTAAATGGATTGCTAGAGTCTTAAATCTGCAAGATTGCTTTTTATATTATACAGGTGGAACTCATGGTTCCTTTTGAGTAAATCACCACCCAAGTCACATTCTCCACACAGCTCTATAATACTCATGTTCACATCCTTTCTGGATCAAGAATTATTAACAATATCAGATAAATGTTCCTGGTAATGGTGGTTTAGATAATCTGAGATATTCTAAGATGAGATCATGATTGCATCATTAATATCACTGAAAAATGAGGCTGTTAGCCACTTATTAGAATTCTAAACAGAAACATTTAGAGGAACATCTTGTCTTCCCTACAAGAAAAAAAAATATTAGACTTTCTTTACCTCTGTTATTTATCTCACTTAAAAAAAATGCTTTCTTTATAATAAATAATATCCCTATTTCTGAAGAAGAACCCATGGATGGATATACCAATCCCTTAAAAAGACTACCAGAAAATGAATCTTGGAAGATGGTTCTTTCATCTAAAAAAACTGAAGCCTCATTCTACATTTTTATAACCGAAAAATATGTTTCCCTTTCTTTTTTCATTCCATGTTGACTTTATTTATTTTTTTATTTATTTATTGACGTGTGTTTACTGGTAGAGTCTGTCTGAGTATGGAACCCATTTTCAGCTGAAGCCTGGGCAGAAAAGCCCCAAAATCTGTGTAATACTGATCCAGTTGTACATAACAGAGTACAATAATAATTCAATTATGCACTATTTTGTGAGGATCCACAATGATAAAGGTAATAAAAGAATTTCATAATAGAAAGGTGATGAAGAAGTAGAAGATGGAACAGTTATTGCTGAAGTTTTAATAAGGTGATGAAATGAGTTTGGTGTAAGAAGGTGATGAAGAAGAAGAGTAGGATATGGAGGAAGAGTTGACAATGACAGGAAAGTAAGAGCAGGTGACAGGAAGAGAGTTATACTGGTGAAAGAGAGAGAGTGAGAGAGATAAATGGACAAGAGAGAGGGATAAATGAAGGTAAGATATAGGTGCACATTAATTGAGTGGAGCGGGGAGCTTTAACACACTGAAAAACAAGAGCAGAGCCATATATTGTCTAAGAAAACTTGTAAGTAGCTTTGAAGATGTGGAGGTGAGGTATAGACATGAATGGTACCAGGGCAGAATTCAACGTTCTATAGAGCATGATTGTAGGCTTTGTTTGGCAGCTTTGCATTGTTTGAAGATGGAGTTTCTGATAATTAGAATGTAGTGATTGCATAGGGAAGTAGTTGTAAAGGATGTTTTTTAGTGCAGGGCAGGCCAGTAGATAGTTTGAAATTTTGTGAGCTGTAAGTAGGTGGGTGTATGTCAGCTGGTGGTGGAGTATAGTACGATGTAGTGATGATATTGATAAGGAGTACTAGTTGCAGTCTTTGCAGTTTTGTTACACTATTGCTCAAGCTTAGCTTTTTGTGAAGCTTGAAGGGTTGCATTTTGGCTCCATATAGCATTCCTTGTTGTTGGTGCGTTTTTGTGATACAGTTTTGAATATGCAGGTCATATTTAAGGTTACTAGCTGCTGTAGTCTCTGGAAGTTTAATGTAAGCGATGACACTGATGGTGTTGTTATCTTATTTTCTGTAGGGTTTAGTTTATCAGCAGCATAAAATACCTCTTGGGTGATTTGGTATGGATGTGTTATGTTATGAGACGAGCCTAAAATAGTAAAGTTATCTGCATATTGCATTTGTCAGGATTATTTGGAGGCTGTATGGAGTGTATTAGTCAGAATATTAATAAGGAGGGGACCAAGGATGAAGCACCAGTTGTAATAGGAAAGTGAAATGAGAAGGTAGATAGCCATTTCATTGACTGGTGTCGGTTGGATAAGTCGCCTTCAAACTGTTAGAGTAGATTGAGTTATGAGCAGAAAATACATATGAAGTTGTACTTTGTTGCGGGAAACAGTTGAAGTCTTTGCATAGGTCAAGAAATATGCAAAAAATTACTTCACCACCATCCCTTTCTTTGCTGTTGGTATCCATGAAGGTTAGAAGTGTAGTGGTTATCCTATGTGATGGACAGAAGCTGTGTTGTTTAAGTGTCAGAAGTTGCTCTTAGAGTAGGTTTTTTATTAGTTCTTTATAAATGCATTTTTCTAATATTTTAGAAATGGATAATAAGATTGTTATAGGCCTGAAGTTTGAGAGTTCTGTTGAGCTACCACCTTTGTCAAAGGAATAATGTTACAGTTTTTCCAAATGTAAGCGGCATATAATTCCAAAATAGATCTGTTTACTAGAGTCTGTATTGGTAATGGCTCAGGCTGCTGTCTTAAGGAATTCAGCTAAAGGTCATTGGCAGAAGGGGAGCATGGTTTGAGTTGTCTTAGGAGCTGTTTTATATAGGATATGGAATAAGAAGAAAGTATAAGTAGTGTCATGAGATGATTGAAGTGGTTCTAAAATGACAGTGGGTAGTCTTTAGTGAGGGCTACTATATTATCTATAAAGAAGGAGTTGAATAGTGGTGCTGCAGTATCAAGTGGGGTGGGCGTTGTTAGGAGATGGACTGTGGGCATATTCTGAGCCAGAATATAATATATTTTAATAGTAGTCCGGAACTTTTTTGTTTTTTTTTATTGTTATTTTGTAGCTTGCTATAATATAGATTTTGTATCAGAATTTACCTGTTTTTTGTAAGGTTTCAAAGTTCTTTGAATCATTGTAGGTTTTGATATTATCTAAATTTTTGATATTTCTTGTAGGCTTTAAACCTGTTACATATGAAAGTTCTACTATTGTTGGAGAGCAAGCTTGCATGGATTTTCCTTATGTTTTATTTTGTGGGAGTGTGAGACTATCAAGGATGTTTAAGAATATTAAAATAAACATATCTACTGCATCATCCAAGGGGAGGGCTTTTACGATAGATCAGTTGCTGGAAAAGACGGTGTTTGTGAATGTGTCTGGGCTGAAGTTGGAAAGGTTGCAAGTTAGTTTGTAAGCTAACTGCCTAGGTAGTTGTGACCTCTGCCTATTACCATATGTAAGTCGGTGATACCTAAGAGAGTCAGAAAGGGTTTCTGAGGACAAACATCTACCAGAATCTAAGACCATGATCCATTTTAGTATGGAACTATTGGATTTACTGTGTGTGTGTGTGTGTGTGTGTGTGTGTGTGTGTGTGTGTGTGTGTGTGTGTGTGTGTGTGTGTGTGTGTGTGTGTGAGAATTAATGAATTGTGTGAAGCCATCACTAGGCTAACAACCATCAAGTCCTTTATAAGCCTAGCCAGCAACTCAACTCATTTATGTCCCTATGTATCATGGATATTTATTAGGAGGGGATATGTTAATTAGGCCATTTTTAAATGTTATGTGGGGGTATGTTAGTCTGGGCAGAGTTACTGTCTGCCTCCATCTGTCAGAGACATGGGGGCCAGACCCAGGCTGAATTTCAGATTTCACATCCATTGGTCAAGGTTATGTTTAAATAGGGTTAGGGATGGACTCTGCTTCACATGGATGGACAGCCCATTTTAGAGTATGTGGATCCTCTGAGACACATCTATGCCTCATCAACATCTCTTATTTATGTCACAATTAAAATTTAAATCCTTGGGTCTAGTAGTTCTGATGTTGCTCATTTTGCAGATGTAAAAACGGTCCATCAGTGCTGGATCTGAGAATGCCTTGTATGCCAGGTATGGACCACCTGTCAGTAACCTGTAGGAGACCTAGTATAATGATAGGTCTTTAAAACGATACATATAGGACAATGTGTTTCGTGAAGGGTAATAAGTGCAGAGTAGGAAAAATGTTACTGTGTGCATTTCATTTTTAATATGTGTTCATAGCAGAATGAAATTTCAAAATGTCCTGTAGTATGGATCTGTTAGCTTGCTTCCTGTCTAATATTGGTAATTGCTGACAGGATTAGAAAAGTATAAGAATTATTCTGAGTAGAAAGTTCTATCATGAAATGTGGAACTTGTGTCTAATATCGAATGTCATACACAAGCAGTCATGAGAGCTTAGCAAAATTAATGCTGTAATGTTCATTTCTAGTTGGTCAGTGGCTGTTCTATGATTGTTACAGTAATGTAGATTTTAATGAAAATGAAAAAAAAAAGATATAAAGAATAATGATTTCTGTAGTTCAAGGAGTCAGTACTTTGATAATTTTCCTCATATATGCCCTAAAGGAGGTTGTTATTATCTTCTGAACTGTCTTGTGTGAGAGTTATTTGGTGCCTTAACAGTTTGGTGCTATGCTACTTGGAGTTCTGAGCCGTTGGTGTGGTGCTACATTAAAAATTGCTTCCAGGCTCTAAAGAGAGACAGGTTTCCTATCAGGCAAATTGCTGGTATAAAAATATGCAATTTTAAATCTCAGTAAATTGTATGAATCAAAAAGAAAAAAATAAATGTCTGTGAGACCACTTATACTAATAAGCTGTAGTTATATTTGTCTGCTAGTGGAGATTTTATCAATATAGACAAAGACAAATTATCCTTGTTACAGGGACTAGTTCTCTGTGGTAAAAAAATGATCCTCCTCCAAAGTGAGAATAGGTTTGAATAAAACAAAATTCCTTCACTGAAAATTTGTGTGACCCTAATTATAGTCACAAATCTAAACCTTTGGTATGAGACTGGGTTTTTATAACAGGCACCAGTACAAGTTGTTTTAAGTGTATACTTAATAATTATAGAAAAGACAGTAATTATTTGGTAAAATGGTTTGAGGTCACAAAAAACAATAGCACTTTGCAACTTCCAAAAAATTTAGAAAAAAGATTTAAAAAATCTAAAATCATAAACTAAAACAAAAGTGTAACAACGTATCAACCTTTAGATGATCAGCTTTTAAAGACTAACAAAAAAATAGATCTAAAAGTCAAAAATAAAAAAAAAAAATAAAAATCTGTACTTAAAAGCTTAAAATATAACTCATCTATGTTAAATTGACAGCTGCAGGTGACTAATAAAACAATTAACACTTTATAAAATTGTGCAAAAAAAAATAAAATTCACATTCCTGGAGTAGGTATCCCTTAAGACAGTTAAGAAAAACTTATCACTTATACTGCAAAATTGTTATTGATGGAAAAAAAATATCAGGGGGCATCCCCTTCATGTCACTTTGCAGACGAAGAGACAGATTCTGACTCTTCTACTGATATGATATACCTGCCACACAAATGCACCATTATGAGAAGTACTAAACCTTGCCGCAGTTAAAGATAACAAAGCCGAATCTACTATAAGAGTAATACGACAATGGGCTGTAGTGGATGTTCCATTCATTGTAGATTATCTCCCTCCCATTTAAACACATTCAGAAAAATATGCAAAAATATTAAAAGGACATGTGCAATTGCAAAACCCTACCATCTGAGACCTGAAATACATAATAAAAGCCTTCACAGCTCCCAATATTTTTTAGAAAATATAAAACAAATCAAGCCTAGGTAACATTCCAAAACATACAGATTATGGGTTTCTAGATGCTAAAATAACCCCTTAAAATTCATTACTGCAGTGTATCCCTCTACCCATAACTAGGCAAAAATAAAAGCTGTTGTACAAAATAAATAAATAAATATATTGATGCATATCTGCAATGTATAATATATGCATTTAAAGTCTTCTCTGGACATTCAGAGCCTACCAAATGTGAGGTAGCCATGGGGCTGTCAGCAGCTTTTGTAAAGGGCTTGCAATCACCCATACATTAACAAATTAAAAAGGTTTGATTGGTCAAGCTTAGGCATTCAAAAATTATAAAGAGACACAATATGTAGCAGACAATATCCTTAAAAAAGAGAAAAAAAGGAAAAAAAAAAGTTTGTGGATATTTAACATCAGCAGTTCAATACTGAATTTTGAGAGTGCGGACTAAAAAGAATCACCCACCTCCAGGACAGTATCAGCAAAACTATTATCCCTTTTATCGTCACAGGCAGCACAGGGTGCACCACAATTAAATAATTTTTTAATTGTGTTCAAACAAGGCATTGACAAAATAAATGTCCATCAGCTGGACAACTGACTTTACCAAGCACTCAAATACTGCAGCAACCTGATAAAAACCCTCCTGTATAAAATATTACTTGGCAATCAACAGTGTGGCAGAAAACATGCTAGGACAGCCATGAGCAAAAACTACACTTACTTCCCTTGGTACCAACTGATCAAGATGCTCCCTTTCTCAATGTTACCTTGCAAAATATATCTGTCTCATTGCTTGTAAATAGAGGATCTACTACACCTATGATTACTTCTGCAAATGTTGAATATCTTCCACTTTCTAAACACATAATTTGATGTGGGGGCATGTCCGGAGCTTCTATTGACTATCCAGAAACTAAATCTGTCCCTTGTTCAAATTTGTCCATTAAAAAAGCAGCATGCTTTTATTGTAAAAAAAAAAAAAACAGCCCTTTTAAATCTGTTAGGCAAAAAATTACTATGTAAATTTAAATGCACTATTTACTGCATACCTGATGACACATTTTTTGACCTTCCTAATTAAAGCTTACAATTATATTCCAACACTATTTGTTCAAATAAAGATACTATGGTTTGCTTCCTAACAGCAGAGCAAAAAGTAAAAGATGCTAGTATAAAAAAAAATGCAAATGCATGCCATCCATACCCAGCTCTGGACTACCCATGATAATAAGGAATGTCCATACGGGGCACAGAATTTGTCCATATAACACTAAAGCCCTGCGAATCCCTGCCTGTGTTAATTCAATATCCTTTGTTAGTAAAAGCAGAAGAAAAAAAAAACTGTTATATCTGCTTTGTTACAACAAGATATCATTGTCACAACTCACAGTCCCAGTAATAATCCTATGTTACCAGTTTAAAAAAAGGTACATTAAAATTGATAAGATTTATGTGCAGTGAATGTTGTAGTAGTAATAATATTTCATGCTGTTTCTAATCATGCAACAGTATTATGTTCTATCCCTTCAAATGCATCATATTTTCAGTGATAAATATTTCATCTGTTTTCTTTTCTATCCCTATACATCCAGATATTCAGTACCTTCTTGTTTTTACATATAAAGCTCTGCAGTACACTTAAACTAGATTACCACATGGTTATGTAAAAGCTCCCAACCTTCTCTCTAAAACTTAAAAAAATAATAATAACAATTAGATAAAATAAAATTTCCTTGTAGGTCTACTCTGATTCAGTAAGTAAATAATTTGCTTTTAGATTCAAGAACTATACATGATAGTAAACAAAATATTATTTTTCTCTTGACTCAGTTAGCAAAATTACAATTTAAGGTCAACAAAAGCAAATTGCAGTTATAAAAGTCACACGTTTAATACTTGGGACATCTTATTTCAGAGGGTGGTAGGCAATTTCTGCCTTCACAAATTGCTATGATTCAAGCTGCACCACACCCTACTACATTAAACTGCAAGTTTTTCTGGATTAAATAGGTTAATGTTGACAATAGATTTCCAATTATGCAAAAGCGATTGT
This sequence comes from Protopterus annectens, assembly GCF_019279795.1. Lineage (NCBI taxonomy): Eukaryota > Metazoa > Chordata > Ceratodontiformes > Protopteridae > Protopterus > Protopterus annectens. Next base: position 1,732,884,220 of record NC_056741.1, on the reverse strand, counting down.
CTAAATTTGAATTCTCTTTACTTAATAACCCTTCCTTACAGATTGTTCAATGTCCACCACTTAATCCTACTTCTTTAATGACTGCAGTGGATGAACCTATGAACCTAAAAAAAATACAACTGTGTAGTCATTACTGTCACAGCACTTTCTCCTAAATTAGATTTAAAGACATTCTTTTGCGAAATCCGCATCTGATCCTTTTCATAAATGGCTCCTGTGCTCAAAAAGATGATGATAAACTCATAGCAGCCTTTTCCATTTGCACACAAGACATTTTATTAACTTAATAATTAAATAAAAATGTATATGCTTAAGCAGCTGAATTAGTAGCTATAACTAAAGCATGAAAAATTGGCAAAGATATATCAGTAACCATTTATATAGATTTATATAGATTCTATATATCCTTATGGTAAAAAAAGCCTTATTTAGCATTAGCAGAAACAGGTATTAAAATGCTGTTTTTTAAATAAACTGTTATATGCTTTAATAGTACTAAAAAAATAGCTGTAGTAAAATCTGTCACACATCAGCCTGATAGTTCTTTTGCTACCAAGAGTAACACTTGCTGATATGGGAATAAAGTTGGCTGTACTGTCTTATCTTGTTCAGACTATATTCTTGCAACAATTGAACAACAATAACTGCTTTTGTTTGCAAGCATTGCTATCTTTTCAAGATCAGGCAAAAGACTCTGAAAAAAAGAGTCAGATTAGCAATGGCTGTAGTTGGTCTCAAGGTGGATAAGTGAGGACTGTAGTTGCTCTCTTCCCCTTCTGTGGTACCATCTGGATGGTTGACTAGTAGCCCCACAAAATTTTCTAACTCAAAACCTATCACTTGCCTTTTTATTTGAGCAGAAATGGATTAATGAAACAGATTTTCACTGACTGGTGTGTACATCTCTCTGAAGTATCTCAACATTTTGTAAATATTTGAGTAATTTGTTTAGAGCATAAAATGTCTAAATCAGTACCTGCAACTGTTAAACCAATACAAGAGGCTTGGAAACCTTTTTATTCCCTACAGAGGGACTTTGTTGAGCTCCCTCATGTACAGAAATTTCACTATGTGTTACTAATAAATGACATATTTCCTGGATGGGTAGAAGCATATCTGTTTGTGAAGAATGATGCACGCATGACGGCAAAAAAAAAAAAAAAAAAAAAAAAAAAAAAACTGCTGCATGAACTCATACTCAGATTTAGTGTTCCCTGTAGTATTCAGTCAGACCAAGAATTTAATTTTACTAGTTAAATAATACAGCAGTTTGTAGAGCACTAAATGTTAAACTATCATTGCCTCTATAGACCACAGGCTTCTGGGACAGTAGAGAGACCTAAACAGATTATTAAACTTAGACTAGTAAACGTATGTGAAAAAAATGGTCTTAAGTTGCCAGAAACATTGCCTTTAGTTTTATTAGTATTAAAAGTGCAGTTAGTGGCCCTAGAAAATTGTCCCATCATGAAATTCTCATGGGCAGACCCATGAGAATGCCTGCCACCCCTCCAAGAATTTAGAGTTGCAAGATATTGATGAGACCATGATTTCCTATTGTAAATCCCTGTGTTCCCCTTTGCAGAAATGTCATAGTATTGTTCTGCATGCAGACCAACAAACCACAGAGTAGCATCACTATGAACTGTGTCCCAGAGACAGTATACATTAAAGTCTATTCCAGCAGAAACTCACTTAGTCATAAATGGAAAGGACCATACTTGGTTTTGCTCATAACTGTTACTACCATTTGTTGTGAGAGTATGACCAAAACACCACTGACATCAGACCACTTGAACCAGAAGAAACAGACAAAAAAAAAAACAGAGATGTCATTCCATCCAGAAGTGACAGCCTGTGACATTATACCACCCAAACAAAATCTTGAACTGCTTGTGAACTGTTTGCCATCCAACCAGATTCCACAATTGCCATCCGTCTCGCATCCAGAACTGAATATTGTTAAGCTACCTTTGTTACCTGAAATGAGTAAACCACTTTCTCCTGCAGAGGCAATATTTCCAGTAGCGAAATGTAAAAAATTCCTTTTTATTCCACACGATACAAGGAGTTAATACAAGAAGATGACAAGCGCTTTCGCCTGGTTCATTCCAGGCTTTATCAAGTCAAACAACCATACTGGTTGTAAGAAACTGTTTATATACTGTTGGTGATTAGTCACATGATGTAATTAACACACTTGATTGTTTAAACCAACTGTTGCCTAAGCTGAGTGCATTGCAAAGTGAATGAAATTGCTAAACATTCATTACAACTGTCATAAACTGTAAATCTTAACCAACTGTAATTAATAATATAATAAAATAAAATACTAAAATACTATACACCACTTGAATGTTCAATAGTAAAAATAAAAATGTGCAGAGTAAATAATAAACTGAGTAAAATAATTGTGCAATGACCTTCAAGTAACATTACACAAATCAAGTAAACAATGAATACGTACATCTTAAAAACAAATAGCTCAACATTTAAAAACAGTGAATAGTGTAGGCAAACAGACCAGTGGATAAATGGTTATGCAGGTAAAAACTAATGTGTAAAGCGATAAGGTAAACATTGTATAAAACCCATGTGTAACCAGGGACAGAAAAATGTGTGTGGGGGGGGGGGGTAAATTTATAACCTAGCCCTGCGAAGCTTCAGCACTGAGCCTATACTAAGCATACCATTAAGGCCTGGGGGTTTCCCTGCATCAAGTTTCAACTGCCAGATTAACTCTCTGAACTCGAGTTTGGATTCCCAATCTCCCCCTCTGATGTCTGGGTTAACCTGTTCAAGTATCATGAAAACCAGCTTAAAATCGGGACATACATTGGAATGCTTAAAGAAAGCATTGCTCTCTTTCTTATTTTCAATTTCATATGTATGCTCATACAATCTTTTTCTAAATTCACGCTCCGTTTTGCCTACATAAAACCCTCCACATGTAGTGCAGCAGCCAATATACACCACTCCCCTAGTACCACAAGTAAAGTGTCCAGTTGATTTTAAATTAATGTGCCTTGCCTTTAAATAAATGTGGCTATCATTTATAAGGAGGTGACATTGCTTACATGCACCACATTTGTAAGTGCCATGAGGTTGCTTCGGTTTTCCAAAAGATGTAAACTGTCTTCTCTCAAAAATTCCTTTTAAGTTTTGTCCTCTTTTCCTAACAAATCCAGGTTTGCTAGTGATAACACGCTTAAAATCATCGTTGCTTTGTAACACAAACCAATATTTGGATACAGTATTCTCTATCTGCGAGGACTTCTCAGAAAGAGTGTAAACAAATTGTGCTCCCTTTTCAATGGATTGCGAGTCCGTTGCTTTTTTATAAGGGATATTGTACTCTACGTTACCTAATAAAGCTGGATAGGTGGATTCTCTCTTAGCAAGAATCTCATTAGTAAGAGTTTTAAGTACTTCATGTGGGTACCCCCTCTCAATAAACATACAACATAACTTGTTGGCTTCCTCAATGAAGTCCTCTAACCTACCACATATGAGAAGCTCTAATTAATTGACCCTTAACTATACCTTTCTTTTGGTATAGAGGGTGTTGACTAGTATAATGTAGCAGGAATTTGAAAAGTAGGTTTTCTATAAATCTTAGAATGTAGTTCTGAGGTATTAGGGTCCCTAAAAATCGTGACATCTAAATAATGCATTTCACTGCCACTAATTTTGTGTGTAAAAGCCAGAAAATTAGTAGTTGAATTTATGTATTGCAGAAAGGCTGTAAGTTGTTCACGTGTGCCCTCCCAGATGATACAAATATCATCCAGGTATCTGCGATAAAAGGTAATGGACTGTGCCCAGGTTGTTTTAAAGATGTATTTAAGTTCCCACATGTGCAACACTACATTGGCATAAATGGATGCGCAGGCAGCACCCATCGCTACCCCCTTGAGTTGTTTAAAAAGTTCTCCGTTAAAGAACATGTAGTTGTTCTGCAGCACCATGCTCATCATTTCAGTTATTAAGTTGACAAAATTATTACTTAAGTTAGTTTCATTCCTGAAAAAATCAGTGAACCACTCAAGGCCTGTTGAGTGGGGAATGCTGGGGAACAGTTCCTTTATGTCTACAGTGACCAATAAAGATGAAGCTGTGCATCTATCTTTGGGAAAGTTTTTAAGAAATTCCCAAGAATCCTTACACACGTATATTAAAGCTGGGAGATATCGCTTAGTGATGTGATCAATAAATTTGGCGATTGGTTCTGTCACTCCGCCCGCCCCAGAAACAATAGGTCTAAAGAGCAGGGGGTCTGTACCCTTATGAATCTTGGGTATGCCAAAAATCACCGGTGTTCTGGGTTTGTCTACTACCAAAAAATTGTACAGCCTTTCATTGATGACACCTTGCATTAAGTAGTCATAGAGAGAGTACTTTATCTTAGCTAGAGCTATGTTATGCTCGTTACGAGAGGTTAGGCAATATTGGCTGTTGTCATGTAACATGTGGTGCATGCTTTCTTCATAATTGGCATCATACATAAGCACAACACCACCTCCCTTATCAGGCTTCATTACTCTAATCTTTTCTCTAGATAGCATCCTGATGTAGTTTAGCTCCTTTGGGCCGATATAAGTGTGCTCATAATCACTGGTGTCCAAACATTTGCTACGTAACTCCCGCTTCACTAATTCTTCATACAGCCTAAGAGAAGGATGCATAGGGGGGTTAAATGTACTTCTCTTATGCAATCCTGTGTGTTCCAACTCTTTGCCCTTGAAAAAGTGTTTCAAGTTCAAACCTCTCGTGAATAACTTGAGTTCCACAAGTAAATTGGCTAAATCAACTTTTTTAGTGGGCACAAAATGAAAGCCTTTTATAAAAACATTGAAGGCTGTCATGTCAACTATGACCTCAGTATAATTATATATAGTGAAATTGTGCAATGTAAAAAGTTTGCAATTAATTGTCTCTACCACTTCGATGTCACTCTGATACAAGCTGGAACCCTCAGTAGAATCTACAGGTGGATCACTATCGAGAAATGTGTGTACAGGTACATAATTATTGGTTATTGTTTGTTGTTCCATCTCCGTGGTGCTCTCTGGGGTTTGTATCCCCAAGCCCCGGTCCTCCCGGGGTGTGAGGAAAAATCCTGGTTACATTGCCTTTTGTCTTTCTCTGCTAAACGTTCACTTCTACGAGGGACCTCGTTGTAATTCTGATGAAAAACTTCCTCCCCTCCATTGTCTACTACACTAACTGTTCTCATCCTATCTGCAGATTTATTATGACAGGGATATGCCAAACCTTCCTTGTAGTCATGCAAGTCTCTTTCCAACTTTCTAATTTTCCTATTTGTTATTTTAAAACAAAATTGGTCCACTTCATCAAAGATCCTGTGACATTATACCACCCAAACAAAATCTTGAACTGCTTGTGAACTGTTTGCCATCCAACCAGATTCCACAATTGCCATCCGTCTCGCATCCAGAACTGAATATTGTTAAGCTACCTTTGTTACCTGAGCAGGAAGTTAAAACATCATGACTTTGCTACCTCATCCTGGTCTGATTCAACTTCCAGTGATAATTCTTCAAGTCTAACAACATTTTTCTTGCATCAGATTCCAATAACACTGATTCATCCTGCCTTTTACATATTGATTCGGATATTGCCTTATCCAGACAATGTTTCTTTTCAAAATCATCTAATATTAAGGGCCTTGGATGATGAGTTTTTGGTGATTGATTTCAGTTGCATAATGAACAGCCCACTCAGTTTTCTTGTTTACAATTTCTTCATAATCCTTCCCAGCCACAACATGCTCATTTTCCTGTGGAACAATCATCACTACAATTAGTGTGATTTTCATCACCATTTTCTTTGGCCTGCTTTTGTCACCTGGAACCATGACTGCATCATTTACTGCACCCATCGGAACTATAAGTAGTGGATTATTTCTTAACTGACCTCCACTCTTTGTTAAAAATAGAGGCAGGCATTCAGTTAGAATTGAGCCTAGACCATCTGAATGCCATCCTCAGTTTAATGTTTTTCCTGCTCCCTTGCATATTTGTGCACAGAACCTCAACATTTAGTTCATAAATAAATATTAGACTTGCTGCTCCTGTGGGCCATTTTAAGTCTAGGCAATTTCCCATAAAGATGAGCATCAAACCCTGTATCTTGTATCTGTGAGGTAAACACCTTAACCATTATGTCAACCCTCCCAATCCTCAAGTGCTGGGTTTGTATGCATATTTCTACAGCACATGAAGGGATATTTCATTGATTCTTATATCAGTGACTGATTCAGTGCTTCATACCACATTTCACCTTATCTTCTTGATAAATATCAAAAGAATAAATATGTTTCTATCCCTTTGCTCTAATGCCGCTTTAACTAGCACTGACTACTAAATTATATGTTTGCTATTATAAAAATGAAACACATTTTGTCAGAATTAGTACTTGCAGCATTACTTGGAGCATTTATGATGGGGCTGGATGGCAGCGCATGGCAACATAACAAGAACATTATTAAATATGTGGAAATCAGGCTTATCCCTGGTTACATACAGACTGGTCTGGGTTTTGTTACATTTGTTGTGTTATTCTAGCTATTCAACATATAGCTGCTTTACTGAAATAAAAGATTTACAATGCTAGTCACAAGACAGACACTAAAGACATTCATTCCTAACCCAGCTGGTAAAGTAGATGGCTCCTATGTCATATCATGATACTCTGCAACAAACTGCTTTTAAAGGGCTTGGCTCACATGGATCTTGGAGATAGAGTCATTTCTAGGGCAGGCATTATTCCTGCTTATGGAGTCATGAAATAAATGAGGGAAATGGAAATTATCCAAGCTCCTACAAATATTAAGTAATGTGCAATGTGCAGTGTGGTGCTACAGAGCCACATGGTACTTGACATTACCTACATTTCTAAAGGGTGTACATTCACATTCATCCAAACAAAGTGCTGCTCTTTTATTCCCAGTAATACTGATGTCATCCATAGTTACCTAGAAATAATTTAAAAAGTTGCTGAATATTGACATGCCATAAAAACAAAGACACTACGTTACCAAAAGAGGTCTCAAGAAGTAGAGAAAATGCAGGAAAAAGATGAGACATACCACCAAGGCTGTCATGAGACAAACACATCACATTAAAAAACAAATTCTTTAATGTAAGCAGTAAAAATTCAAGTAGCATAAAACAAAGTTCTACGGTGGACAAGCGCTTTCAGTAAAAACCTTCTTCAGATATGAAGAAGGTTTTTACTGAAAGAGCTTATCCACCCTAGAACTTTGTTTTATGCTACTTGGATTTTTACTGTTTACATTAAAGAATTTGGTTTTTAACATGACGTGCTTGTCTCACAACAGCCTTGGTGGTACGTTTCATCTTTTTCCTGCAATATTGACATGCCAAGGATGCAGAAGGTTAGCAATGGGCATGGTTAACCAGCCTTTTCTGTTGATGGGAAAGTTTTTCATGCTTATAGCCATTACAATAATAAGATTAGGCCTACTTTTCTTTAAGCTTAAAGCACGCATTTAGAAATTAGAATTTCAAAAGGATATCAATTTGAAATTGTTTGAAACTGTTCCACTGAAAACTTTTACATAGTATAGTAGAAGATAAATAGCATACCAATTTGTATTCAGTAAAAGGCTCTAGACAAATTGTAGAACCGTGCAAACAGATAAACAGCATAGCATTCTAACTAGTGCATAAGCAGCTGAATTATATGATAATCAATCAATCCAAGATGGTAGAGCTATTAAGAAAGCTATAAAGGAATTTTGTGCATTCTATGTAACCATCTGCCCTGTACTATAGCAACTAATCTACAAAGGCTACACAGGAAAGAAAGAATGTTAGGGGCTGCTGCTGCTTTTCTTCATGTGTATGTGCAACAGGCTCAACTTTATGCTGTTGCTGATAGACCTCAGGCAAGGAAGAGAAGGGTATTTAGACCCCGTATTACTTTTCATGGTCTACATTAAGAGGAAATAGTAGAGTGCTGCAGGGTGGATAGAGAGACACACTCCTGGAACACTACAACCTCAAGGGCAAACTGAGGTGAACCCATACTGGTGGAGACCAAAGTATGTGTACCACTTAGAAGTTTAGCTACAGGAAACTTTCAAGAACCCACAGGGGACATTCTGGTGGTGCTAACAGGCATTAGCAACTGGGATTCTATACAAATTCCTGAGTGTTATGCTAAAACATGCCAGTGTCTGACACTCTCTCTCTCTCTCTCTCTATATATATATATATATATATATATATATATATATATATATATATATTATATATATGGGTCTACTTCGGTTGTTCAGAGTTTCAGTACTTTGTTTGAAACCCACTTGTGTGAGACCACTTGTTTGAAGTACTGAAACTTCAAAAACTGTGTACGGAGATCACAATACAGCACGGAATGGGAATATGCCATGTTCCTTGCTATAGTGCGATCTTGGAGTTGGTATATTTAAGTAGGGGTGGTGTGGGGGGCACAGACCCCCACATGGGGATGCAGGGAAACTTGCCCCCCTGCAAAAGATTTTTTTTTGTGTTTTTTTTTTTTTTAGTCAGCTAATCCAGTGACTAGACTTTAACAATGCACTTTCATTGAAATGCACTTTCTCTGAAATGGACATCTACTTTTCTTCGAAGTAATGAAATTTTGACAAAGAAAAGTAGATCCACATATATATATATATATATATATATATATATATATATATATATATATATATATATATATATATATGTATATATATACATATAGAGAGAGAGAGAGAGATTGATAGATAGATAAAAATATTTCATGATGTACCACCAAGGACAGAACTAGAACTGCTCATGAGTTTTACCCTTTACCATACTTCCCTGAAGTCTTGGGTGTGATAAGCTGCACCTACACTGAGATCAAATCACCACCTGGGGAACAGGGAGTAGTCTACATCAACTGAAAGGGGTTCTGTTCCCTTAACTGCCAGATCATGTGTAATGATAGAGGGATCATCCTGAATCTATGTGCTGGTAACCCTGGCAGTTACCATGACTCCCACAGCTAGTGCACCTCATAGCTCTACCAAAAAGTTTTTCAGGGGTGATGTCCACAAAGTCATTTACTGTGGGATGCAGGTTATGCATTGGAACCATTACTGATGATGCCCATTAGAAATACACACATACACACATGGAGGAATGCTATAATGAGGCACATACTCAAACAAGATATATCATAAAGCATGTTTTTGGGCTGCTGAAGTCATGGTTTTGGTGCCTAGATACATCAGGGGTGCCCTGCAGTATGATCTCAGTACCTGTGTCCAAAGTATTACAGGCTGTGCTATCCTACACAATATCATCTTATGAAAACATCTGCAGTGGGAACATCAAAGTGTAGGAGCACAAATTCCACCTCCACTGATAGGGTCACCATAATGACATGCAGGTGGGGAGTCAGACGGTGTAGGTAGACGTAGGAATGCACAATATGCCTTGCTCTAGCCAAGCAATAATGGATAACACACATGCTGACAATCTAAGGGGTACACCTTTCATACTATGCATGTGCATAGAGTACAACTGATGTCAGGCAATGCTTGCAGCATTTACTTCCCCATGTAATGGCTGTGTACTGCTAGCATCAGACAGAGTCAGTCCTTACAGACAACCATTGCAACTGAAGGACTGTCAATGTAAGCGTGAAACCTGTAATAGAAAAATAAATGTGTGAGAACATGAATGAATGGCAGATACCTGCATAACTGATACTTGTAAATGCACCTAAGTAGAATGTGTGTGAGTTGTCCAGCAATGCCATTGACATCTGACATGACTGACATCTGTAATATATACTTATGTAGTTTACCAAATAATCTGCTTTATGCAGCTAAAATACCTACTACAGAAAAAGTAGTCCAATGTCTACTTATCCATACATTGTCAGAAATAGAGCAGTAAGCATAACTTAAAATGATCTCCTCACATTCAAGTTCCCTAGCTACGTGATTACCTTTTAGTGTAGATTCAGCCACCTGAGCACACTGAAGATGCAAATGAGGTGTGAACTAATTAGAATTGCTGAATACCAATCTTTTGACTTTGTGTAGCAAATGTAAACATAGTGCAGTCCCTCTACACCACTGTTAGGTGCTAATGGTTTGTAGCTGTGAATGATTACTCTGATTGAAGCCAAACCCAGCAATGCATAAACACAATTCCCTGAAATGGGTGTGTTAGTGAGGCTAAAGTTACAAAGTGTCGAACTAACCAAAAACAAAAACAAAACCAAACACCCCACATTTATATTTATTTGCATAATAGCACAGTTTCCTGCCTTTGGTGAAAACATTTGTTAACTTCATGTATTATTATTACAGCTTGAAAGAAAAATGAGTGGATGTGAACTAGAGATTGCATGTCTGATAGTGAATCAGAGAAAAGGGAAGCATTCTCAGAATACAAAGAAAGAGCTGCAGTTTTCAAATATATTTTTACATTTTGTGTTATCACTCATTACACTAAGTATGTTATTTGCACATCTACAATCAACTGAGATTGCCCAGCTGTATGAACTGTTTAATATTGGATATAAAATGGGAATTGCTTGTATGCATATTATTCAACTGATATGGCAAAGCTGTGTCTTTGGCAAACAGAGATAACCCCCTACAACAGTGCTGTGTAAGTGCAATCATCTGATGGTTCAAATCCATATTTGTTTGTTTTCTTTTTTTATTAATTATTTTTAATTTTTTTCCTTTACCATGCCATAGGGCAAACATGGTTCACTGCTTAAGGAAAAAATGAAAAAAAATATTTCTGTCACCTTATAGAATGCAAATATGTTTAGTGGCATTTTGCATGGTGGTTAGCACAATGGATAGTAATGTCTGTAGAAATTCCAACTGCTACCTGATTGTCTCTGTGGAGCAAGGTATATAGAAGGTGAGTTCAAAAATAAAGAATATAGATAAAGCGGGGTTTGAGTCCCAGACTGGATACTTTTAGTGAGGGGGTCATAATGAGTACTTACACAACTATCACCTTAGTTGTGTAAGGTAATACTTAGTTGTCTAAGTACTCAACTAAGAATTGCCTTATTCATATGCACATTGCTTACCAGTGTAAAAACACAGTCTCACCACTTAAGGAAAAAAGTGAAAATTTTAATTTGGTTCTCCTTTCATAGTGCAAACATGCTCAGTAGTCTTGAGTGACCATCAGTACTGTGGATAGCACAGTGTGGAAACTACGCCTGTTGCCTAGCTATCACTGTGGCACCAGGTGTAAGTGCAGTAAGTTTGTGGTCAGAACACAGATGAACCAGGCCTCAAATTCAGCAGACACTACTTTTTACTGAGGATGTCCAACTGTCCTTGCTCACAAAACTTTGATTATAAAGGTAATACTACATAACACATGCTATGTATTGTAGTGTGATTGGTAGATAGGGATAATTACGGCACAATAATCTAGACCATTCCAATAACCCAATTATAACTGTAAAACAGAATGTATTGTAAGATATGTATCATAATTCCAAACTCTATTACTAAAGTCATGCAACTCTATCAAGTTCCAGTGTATTGTCAGACATTAGTCCTGCATCACACCTGAGAATGCATGAGCCAGGACCTTCTTAATCTGACACACATACAGGCCTAACTGCAGTATAGCACCACTCACTCTTAAAGCTCTAGATCTGTAATGACTGCAGTTAACAAGCAATACTTCTGTGGCCATGAGGAATAATCACATGAGTGAAAATGTATGCATTCTCTTTTATATAGGTTTGAATTCAACCTTGAACAAATTACTTTTAACAGTGTGCAAGTCCCCACAAAATATGTGCTAACTCATCACTTTGTTCCTTCCAATGTCAAGGCTTAAAAGTAAAGCCATTTAGGATTTCAGTGCTGACCACTGGAAAAAGTTTGACCAGGTATAGTAGCACACATGCCAAAATTAATTCCAAATGTCACATCATCATTGCTGTTTCATAAACTCCTTTCCTCTGTTTTGCAATGCCTCTGTTTGCTTACCATCGCACAAATGGCAAGATTGCACATGTTTGTGCACTGGTCATAAAACACAAGATCACAATTTGACTGGAAACTATTGCTACTGTTGTTGGAGGACATTTGCAGACATGGCAGGAGATAGTGCCAAATTCAGGGTACAGAGGTCGGGTGTGGAACAGTCAAAAATATTTGTTGCACTCCTCAAGAAGTGCTACAGCTGTAGTTTGCTGCAGGTGGACTATACCAGGTCTCAGCACAAGGCTGTGGTGTGAACAGCCTAGACAAGACTGTCTGTAGAGTGACTGGCATACCTTACACTGGGGAGTAGTGTAGGCACCACTACAATTACCTTAAGAGATGCAAGCAGGCACAACTCGACTATTGGCTGGATGATTTTAAACTGCTAACACCCCCCCCCCCAGTTGTGTAAGTATGCAGATCAACCAACTTGAATTGATATGTAATGGTGTAGATAGCCAAGACTGGTATGCATAATGCTTTCCTATCTCTTCTTCTCTCATTCTTTATTTTACAGCTACGAAGGAAATCACAGCGAACAGGGAGGCTCATGTTGAGAGACTGCCATGACTCAGAGAGGCATGGGGTATGTCTGCAGCACAACTGACCCTGATTGTAGTAATTATTGTGATTCCATGGATCAGTAGCAACTTCAGCATGCATATCTTAATTGCATAAACAAGCATGCATGCTTTCTTCTGTAGCTGCTGGTGAGTATATCAGGCAAGTGTAATTATGTATTCAGATTATTTGGGTTCAATTCCCACAAGTAAACTATAGATTCACATTTAGCAAGTATCATTTGTAAAGTTGAAATACAGCAATATTGGCTTTAATGACATGTTATTTTGTTCTCTAGTATATTTGAAAGTATATGTGCATATTCCAAGGATTACCTGTAACAATTCACAATCATTTTGTGATTGTGAAAGATCTATAGTTAGTTTAATAATACATGGCTATTTATTCTAATAAAGAATGAATGTGACATATCATGGTTCTAATCATCAGTTTTCTTTTTTGTCTCACTCCACCCCTTATGTCATTTTTTCCTTTTTTGGGGGAATTACCTGGGATTTCAGATGCCATACCATTCTGTCAACAAACCAAATGCGTTTCAGCACAGCGAGGTGGGCCAACCACTTTGGCTTAGCTTGACAACCTTCCATTGGCTGCTGCATCAACACCCAGCATGTCTGGGATGCAACCTAGCAGTGCTGCCTCCACACCCCCTGCCTCACATGTTCCATCATCGTCAGGTAGCATTGCCCTTGCTGTTGGTGCAGTGGTACCCTCAAGGAGTACTGATGGAAATGGTGCAAGTCTTAACAGACAATGGCCTTGGTGCCCACATCAGCCTACTGGACAGGTTACTCCCTAAAATTTAAAACAGACTCCCACAACAAGCAGTCTTATAGGCAACTGAGGAAGGGGACAGTGATGACAGTTCTGGGCATGCAGACTAGATTCTCACCATTCCTTCACTTGATGGGTATGTGCGTCCGATGTCCCCTACATATCCCCAATCATAGTGTTCCCCAACTTTTTTGTGTCCATCACCATCCCTGTGCCTGTCTTGCATGTTCTGTTTGTCTGCACCTGCTTCCTCACCTACCCTACCCTACCTACCTGATCCTCACATTCCTAGGTCCATTCTCCAACATTGTTCTCTTTTTTAAACCAAAAAGTAAAACAAAGGCACTTGTTCCACTAAGAAAAAAATGTGTGCCATACATAGCTCTCCACTTTGCATATGTGTTTTCATGACACACTTGATTTGGTCCAATTGGCTATACAACACCAGTGCATTGTTGTCACCCATCCATGTTATGGTGCCAGTCCAAGTTCATCAAATTTTGTCTACATGTGCATATTACTGTGGTGAAGAAGTAGATACCTATTGTTCTTTCCTAATTCCCTGTATTGCCTCCCATTTGTTCTTCCCTCTGCTCTCCACCCCACATTTTACCACATTCCTATTAACCCCATTTTTCACAAGTTTAACCTTGTCAAAAAATAGAATCACACACAAAATACATGACTGTAAATGGCCCATAAAAATGTTTTGTCCTCTGCATTTGCATTTTGCATTGCACACCAATGCCGAGTGGCAGTGAATGGCTGTTCATGCTCTATTGCAAAACCTGGTGAGTTTTTGCCATAATCCAGTTATTTCCATGCAATGCTGCTAAAATTAACTGTGCTACAGGAACACAAAGTTAAAGCAGAGTAAAGTCATTACTTTGAAACAGTTATTCTGACAGTTCTTAGACTTCTGGATGTAAGAAAGTGCAATTTCCTATGTGGAATATTGACATAAATGACTTGACTGAAGTTTTTTATGACCAGAGCTTTTGCCTACAGCATCAAGAGTTCAATTCCAGATGCATCTCACATCATTTCTTAGCTGTTATAGCTCTATGATATGTTTAATCACACGCACCTTAATATTTGCCACAGTTATGAGTTCTTATGGAGATATATAGATAATTCTAGCCATTATTTGCATTGATATCCATCCCCACAACTATTACATATTTATTCAACCTTGTCCCTCTCCTAACCCTTCTTTACCCCTGTATTAGTCACTTCATACTACAGAGGATGGCAGGTTAATAATGAGAACACACCCAAGACATGTCTATGAATGTTCCATTACACCAAACATTCTTCTGTGCATGACTATCTCTGTTTGTATTTACCCCTTCACTCCCACCCCTCTTTATGTGTGGGTATCTCTTATGCTGATGGATGTAAATGTCATCTCATGATTTCTTCATACTGTCATAACTCTGCTGGTGGATAATATCAACACATTAACTTGATTCAATGGGTTATCCATCATGCAGACTTTTGAAATCTGCTGTAGGATGGCCTTTGTGTCATATTCAGGTGATAAACAGCTGTTTAAATGTATATTTGCATATTGTAAAGGCTTATAACCCAGCAGTAGGGGCACTCTTAAGGACTGTTTTCAGAGGTCTCTTTCCTGTGTATCTGATAAGTCTGCCTTCAAGTAAACTGTACGTTGTCAATTCCCACATAACAGTGTTATATTTCAATAATATAAAACAACAACCAACCCACGAGGCAAATGCTCCATTGTAAAGAAGATAAATGGCAATAAAAACTGTAAAAATCACAGCGAAGCAACCAGGCAGTTCCAAAAAGTATATAAGCATAAAACCTTTTATTACAAAGCCACAAAACAGTAAGCACTTTCGCTAACAAGCTTCTTCAGATCATACAACATAAAATAAAAATGATCCTTTTATAAAAATTCAAAAAGCACTAAGCCAATCACAAAGATGACACTAAACAAATTGAAGTTCTTAAAGGAACAAGCAGAAGAAAACTCATACCCTCTACACATATATATAAAACAAGCATGAGAATGCAGGTATATATACATATAAATACAATATATGCAAACAAGACATAAAATATTATATAAAATATTCATAAAATGAATGTATAAAAAACATATACAAATCCTAGCTCACTTCTGGATCCTCCATTTCCTAAGTAGGGGTTTTATAGAGGCTCTTTCATTCAGCCCACTCCCCCTATCAGCTCAATCTAAGTCTGCCTATCAAGTAAACTGTACATTGTCAATTCCCACATAACACTGTTATATTTCAGATGTTCCATATCTTCTTCAAGCAGATGTATATGGCTGCATTAATTATTGTAAGTCTATATCTCCTCTATCCTTATCTCATCAATTTCATGCTACAGAGCAGGACATATTTTGATTGAGAAGACACGTCAAGACACGGGGTCTATATTAGAGGAACAAAAACTGATAAGAGCGAATACGGCTTGAGCAACACATCTTCTTCTTTTTTCGGCTGCTCCTGTTAGGGTCACCACAGCAGATCAACTGTTTCCATTTCTTCCTGTCCTCTGCATCTTGCTCTGTCACACCAACCACCTGCATGTCCTCTCTCACCACATCCATAAACCTTATCTTAGGCCTTCCTCTTTTTCTGTTACCTGGCAGCTTCATCCTTAGCATCTTTTCCCCAATATACTCTGCATCCCTCCTCAGCACATGTCCAAACTAATGTAATCTTGCCTCTCTGGCTTTGTCGCCAAACCTTCCAACCTGGGCTGACCCTCTAATATACTTATTCCTAATCCTGTCCATCGTCGTCACACCCAGTGCAAATCTTAACATCTTCAACTCTGCCACGTCAAGCTCTGACTCCTGCCTTTTTGTAAATGCCACTGTCTCCAACTCATATAACATAGCTGGTCTCACTACCCTCTTGTAGACCTTCCCTTTCACTCTTACTGGTAGTCGTCTGTCACAAATCACTCCTGACATTCTTCTCCACCCACTCCATCCTGCCTGTACTCTCTTCTTCACCTCTCTTCCACGCTCACCATTACTCTGAACTGTTGATCCCAAGTACTTAAACTCATCCACCTTCGCCACCTCTACTCTCTGCATCCTCACCATTCCTCTATCCTCCCTCTCATTCACACACATATATTATGTCTTAGTCCTGATGACCTTCATTCCTCTTCTCTCTAGAGCATATCTCCACCTCTCCAGGGTCTCCTCCACCTGTTCCCTACTCTCACTAAAGATCACAATGTCATCTGCAAACATCATAGTCCACAGGGACTCCTGACTGATCTTGTCTGTCAACCTGCCCATCACCATTGCAAATAAGAAAGGGCTCAGAGCTGATCCTTGATGTAATCCCACCTCCACCTTAAATGCATCCGTCACTCCCACCACAGACCTCACCGCTGTCACACTACCCTCGTACATATCCTGTACCACTCTTACATACTTTTCTGACACTCGTGACTTCCTCATACAATACCACAACTCCTCTCTAGGAGTCATATGCTTTCTCTAAATCCATAAAGACACAATGCAAC
This sequence comes from Protopterus annectens, assembly GCF_019279795.1. Classification (NCBI taxonomy): domain Eukaryota; kingdom Metazoa; phylum Chordata; order Ceratodontiformes; family Protopteridae; genus Protopterus; species Protopterus annectens. Next base: position 1,732,867,284 of record NC_056741.1, on the reverse strand, counting down.
TCCTTCTGACCTTCTCTGTGCTTCTCCAGCAACACTCTCAGAGCAAACATTGCATCTGTAGTGCTCTTTCCTGGCATGAAACCATACTGCTGATCATTAATCATCACCTCCCTTCTTAACCTAGCTTTCATCATGCTGTGACTGATCAATTTAATCCCTCTGTAGTGACTACAGCTCTGCACATCACCCTTATTATAAAAATCGGTACCAAAACACTTTTACTCCATTCCTCAGGCATCCTCTCACTTTCCAAGATTTCATTAAACAATCTAGTTAAAAACTCCACTGCCATTTCACCTAAACACCACCATGCTTCCACAGTTATGTCATCTGGACCAACAGCCTTTCCGTTCTTCATCCTCTTCATAGCTATCCTTACTTCCTCCTTGCTAATCCACTGCACTTCATGATTCACAATCCACACATCATCCAACCTTCTCTCCCTCTCATTCTCTTCATTTATCAGCTCCTCAAAGTACTCTTTCCATCTGCTCAGCACACTCTCTTCACTTGTGAGTACATTTCCCTCATTATCCTTTATCACCCTTACCTGCTGCACATCTTTACTAGCTCGGTCCCTCTGTCTAGCCAATTGGTACAGGTCCTTTTCTCCCTCCTTAGTGTCCAACCTTTTATACAACTCTTCATACGCCTTATCCTTAGCCTTCGCCACCTCTCTCTTTACCATGCACATCATCTCCTTATGCTCTTGTCTACTTTCTTCATCTCTTTGACAATCCCACTTCTTCTTCGCCAACCTCTTAATATGTATACTCTCCTATACTTCTTCATTCCACCACCAGGTCTCCTTGTCCTCCTTCCTCTTTCCAGATGTCACACCAAGCACCTTTCTAGCCATCTCTCTTACTAACTTTGCTATAGTTACCCAGCTATTCGGTAACTCTTCACTGCCACCCAGTGCCTGTCTTAACTTTTCCCTGAACATCACCTCACAATCACCCTTTTTCAATTTCCACCATTTGATCCTTGGTGCTGCCTTCACACTCATCCTCCTCTTCTTGATCACCAATGTCATCCTACAAACCACCATCCTGTGCTGCCTAACTACACTTTCCCCTGCCATCACTTTACAGTTTCCAATCTCCTTCAGACTGGCCCTTCTACATAAGATATAATCCACCTGTGTGCATCTTCCTCCACTCTTGTATGTCACCCTATGCTCCTTCATCTTGTTAAAATACATATTCATCACAGCCACGTCCATCCTTTTCACAAAATCCACTACCATCTGACCTTCTGCATTCCTTTGCTTAACACCGTACCTACCCATCAGTTCCTCATCCCCTCTGTTCCCTTCACCAACATGCCCATTGAAATCTGCTCCAATCACCAGTCCCTCAACCTTGGGTTCAGTCATCACCACTTCATCCAACTCACTCCAAAAATTTTTTTTCTCATCCATCGCACACCCAACCTGTGGAGCATATGCACTAACAACATTCATCATTACACCATCACTTTCCAGCTTCATAAACATCACTCTATCCAACACCCTTTTCACCTCCAAAACACTCTTAGCATACTGTTCCTTCAGGATAATGCCTACGCCATTTCTCCTCCCATCCACATCATGATAAAACAATTTGAAACCACCTCCGATACACCTAGCCTTGCTCCTTTTCCATCTGGTCTCTTGCACACACAATACACCAACCTTCCTTCTGTCCATCATATCAGCTAGCTCTCTCCCTATAACAGTCATACTGCCAACAGTCAAAGCTAAGACCCTCACTATCACAGTCCTAGTCTTTACCTGCCTTCATGCATGCCTTCCCCCTCTTCTCCTCGTTCGGCCAACAGTAGCCCAATTTCCGCCAGCACCCTGTTGGCCAACAGTACTGGTGGCAGTCGTTGTTAACCCGGGCCTCGACCGATCCAGTATGTATATCTGTACTTTTGTCTGCATGTATAATTTGGAAAAATTTTATGCTGGATGTCCTTCCTGATGCATCCCTACCCATTTGTCCGGGCTTGGGACCAGCACAAAGAAATGCACTGGCTTGTGCATCCCCAGTGGCTTGAGCGACACATACTGAGTGAATATCGGGAATATCGAAAAAGTGAATGGCGATTGCCGTAGGGAATTCTAATCTTTACTTCAATGGAGTGCGATTTCGGAGTTGGTTTATTTAAGTAGCGGGGGTGTGGGGGGTGCAGGGGGGCTTTCCCCCCTGCATAAAACAGTTTCTGAGAGTTTTCCTGTGTTAGGTGCTTTGTTTGAGTGTTTCGATATAATGGACATTCACTCAGTATGTGTCACTCAAGCCATATTCGCTCTTGTCAGTTTTCATTCATATAATATAGACCCAAGACATGTCATACCAACACACCATTAGGATGTTCATGAAGGTGCCAGGACTGCACCTTCTCTACAGCTCTGTGTTTGTCATCACCTCCTCTGTCTCATCAAAATATACTGTAGCATCTTTAGTAGGATGATGGATGAAATGTTCATCTAATATTATGTGGAGACTGTCTTTACTGTAAAGAATCATACTGTACTGCACACACTTTTTAGGAGATCTGGCCTTACACAAATACAGCCCATATCTGCAGAGTCATACTTAATCATTTCAACAGATCTAACACCCCTTGCCATTTGTAGCAAGCTGTACACACAATTAACTTGTGATTTGTAGTTAAACCTGCAAAAAAACTAATAGTTGTAGAATTGTATTGCAGTAGGCATTACTAATACAATTTTGGGAAGACACATGCTTCACTGTAGTCATTGATAGTCACATTTGCAGTCCTGATCACATTTACTTAGCTAATGACATCCTGACACCATTTGTAAAAAAAAAAAACAGAAACATCTGAATTTGAATTCTGATTTACCTGTCCTCTGATTACAAGCTATTTGCTCTTACACCATGTGCCACAGACAAAGCGAAGCAGCAGATATATTTTTAACACTCAATATGTCCAGAGTGCTGACAGCTGCACATCAGTGCTGAGCCTGTTTGCGTGAAGAGGTGTAACGCATTAAATATTTCATTGTTTTCCTTAAGCAGAGAACCACATTTACTCAGTGCTTAATGTCATACAAATGGTGAAGGCCAGACCAACAGTTATTTATGTAATAAAACGTTGGCCCCAACATTTCAAAGACAGATTACAGCATGCACATCATACTGGCTGCAAGCAATTTCTCCCGTAACATATCTTGGAAGCCTGATATGTAGATTTCACAACAAACAGATGTATTTTGCAGTTATCACCAGTCAGGTCAGTTACTGTATGTCATTTTCACACAGTTTGGCATTAAGCACCAGTGAACACTGCTACTTCACAAGTCCAAGTTAAATTCCTGAAATCCAAATCATGCATGTGCTAATATTTTTTCATCATCTACATAAATCAGCTTCTTTGCGATGTGCTTTGTGAAGAGGTGTAGTGTATGTCTAACGATGGTTACTGGCTCAAGTACATGGAAATACATTCATAAACACAAAAGAAAGGAAGTGACATATTTGCTTCACTGAACACATACTTTCTGATATCTGTGTGTGCCCTGCAGCAATAGGTTCATAGGTTCATAGGTTCATACTAGGCTATCTGCCTTGGGGCAATTACAAGCCTAGCCTGATTTTGTTTGGCTTACGCCACCCCTTGATTTGAGTATACTGTGCCCTTTTTAAGGTTTAGTTTACTGTGCCTCTGTCTAATAGTGACATGGAAGTAATCCCTGGGACAAACCTACGAGCCTCCATCCACTCATCAAGATTCTTCTTGAAGAGATTCAGTGAGGTGCTCTGCCTAACATGAATTGGAATTCTATTCCAGAGCGAATGGAGCCTCTGGGTTATGAATCTGTCCCTCCAGCAAGTTCTATTTATTTCTGTGCTGAGGTTCAAGTCCCTCGAGCATGTGGCTCTAAGGGATTTAGATTTACTGAGGTGGAGCATGTCCATTAATTCTGGATTGGACATAGCTTTATATGTCAGGCATAGATCGCCTCGAAGTAGGCGGTATGCAACTGAGTAGAGCTGGAGTTTTTTTAACCAAGCAGCATATGGCATCTGCTTGAGTCCCTTGATCCTCTTGGTGAGGTACTTTTGGGGTCTTTCTAATTGCTGCAGGTGTCAGGTAAGGTACATCCCAAAAGGGGCATTATATTCTATGATAGGCCTGATGAGGGATGAATAAAGGGGCACGATTACCTCTCTTGATCTAGATGTGAATCCTTTCATGATGAGGTGGGCTATGTAGAAGGTCTTTCTAACCACTTTGGCAATGTGGTTGTCAAAGGAGAGATTGCTATCAACTTGGGTCCCCAGATCCCTAATTACTTTCTCTGTACTTAATAGGTTACCGCCTATGTGGTAATTTGTGGGCACATTGTTTTTGCCAAAGGGTATGACTATACACTTTTTGGCATTTAGCTTTAGACCATGGTTCTGGCACCAGTTATCCGTCTCTGTGAGACCTTTTTGAAGGATGTTTGTGTCAGCTGGAGAGTCGATTATGGCGCCCAGTTTGCAGTCATCTGCGAACTTGGTGAGCCATAGTCCTCCCATGTTGGCCTGTACCTTTGAAAAGTATATACCAAACAAGAGCGGTCCCAGGACAGAACCTTGTGGGATGCCACTTGTGACCAGTTTCGAGTCTGACATGGCTCCAGCAACTCTCACTCTGTGGGTTCTGTCTTTGAGCCAGTTTGCGGCCCATCTTGTGACATAGGGGTTTATATTTAAGCTGGATAGCTTATCTATGATGCCCGAGTGGGGTATTGTGTCAAATGCCTTTGGTAGGTCCAGATAGGCTGTGTGGACTACCTTCCCTTCATCTATGGCTTTGGTGACTGTTTCAAAGAAGTCGACCAGGTTCAAAAGGCAGGATCTGCCCTTGACGAAGCCGAATTTGGTAGGATCTAGTGTCTGTAGGTCCCCAATGCCTTTGTTTATGAGCTCCATGATGATCCTCTCCATAGCCTTGCAGACTAGGCTAGTCAGGCTTATGGGGCGATAGTTTACAGGGTCCGTAGAGGCTCCACCTTTGTGGAGTGGGACCACTGTTGCTATACGCCATTCTGTGGGCACATATCCTGTAGTGAGGCTGAGATTGTACAGCTGTTTTATTTGAGGGGTTAGTTCTTCTTGGAGTTCATGTAGGACGCAACCCGGGATGCCATCTGGTCCCATGGAAGCAGGGTTTTTTGCTTTGGAGAGGGCAGCCTTCACCTGAGCGTCAGAGATGTTTGGGAGGCAGCCCTCTGCTGGGATAGATACTTGCTTTTTTGGGGGGGTAGGGGGGGAGAAGTTTGCACTGAACCTGTCTGCCAGGATATTGGCGATGTTTGTGGGTTCAATGTATTTTCTGTCATTTAGAATCAACTCAGAACAAGTCTGGGAGTTGCATCCCAGGTTCCTAACATAACTGAAAAAAGCCTTATGATTGTCTTTAGTGTCCTGTGCAATTTTTCTCTCGAAGCTGGCCTTGGAGGATTTTATGAGGGATTGTAATTTTTTGCTAGTACTGATCAGAGCTGCCTTCCCTATTAGGGATTTTGCTCTATCATGTAGTAGCTTCCTCCTTCTGTTGTGCAGTTTATTTATGGCTGGGGTCCACCAGACTGGACGCCTGCCTTTGGATGATTGGGTCTTGGTTTTGTTTGGGATAGCATGATCCATGCATTCCTGGAGATGTCCGTAGAATGCATTTATATAGGATTCTGCAGTTTGGGCCTTAGTTTCCACTGGCCCTGGGGCCTTGAAGGATTCCACTTTGGTTTTGAGAAGAGAGAAGTTCACTTTTGAGAAGTTTTTCACTGTGGTTTTCTGGGTTGGGGGTGGGGTCGGGATGTGGATATCCAGTGAAATTAATTTATGGTCTGATCTTACCAATGAGGGATATACTTCTGGTATGGAGCATAGAGTACCCATGTTGGTAATGATCAGGTCTAGTATGTTATCCCCTCTTGTGGGAGTGGTGACTAGTTGTTCCATAGCATTTGAGTTTATAATTTCCAGGAACCTTTGGGCTAAGGTGCTGGGGCTTGAGTAGTGCTCCCAGTCTATGTTTGGGTAGTTGAAGTCGCCCAATATAATGGAGTTCGGAGAGATCTTCATGTTCTCCATTGTTTTCAGGAAAGCCGAGTGGGATTCCTGACTTTGAGAGGGTGGTCTGTAGGATGCTATAAACTGAAAAGCAGTCTTGCCCACTGTTAGTTGCACACGGATGATCTCCGATACTTCGTGCAATGCCACTAACCTGGAGGTGTGGATATCCTTGATAAATATGGAAACTCCCAATCCTTTTGTGGTTCGGTCTGGGTATTGGGGCCGAAAAGCATGATATGAGGTATAACCTGGTAGTGCTGGAGTGCTCTCTGGAGCCTTGAACCAGGTTTCTGTCACTGCACAGATATCGATGTTCTCCATACTGAGGAGAGCTTCGAGTGCATGCGTCTTGCTGTTAAGACTTCTGGCGTTTAGCAGCATTACCCTTAGTTTCTTGTTCCTTGTGCTGCCTATGGAGGTGGGTTTGATTTTTGAGCATTGCCTAAAAAAGGCACTATGGGGGTGGCAAGACACAGACACTGGATCCCCTTTGAGTGACACCAAAATTTTAGCCAATTATTAAAATCGATCATTTTGTCTTTGTACTGTGGCATCATTCTAGGTGAGGGTAAGATGTTGCTCAAGATCAGGGTCATTCCGGCCTGGGCTACATGATCAGAGAGCTCCTCTATGTCTCTTTTCATGTAGTCCAGAGAGGTACGTCTCAGGTCATTCATACCAGCATGTACGATGACTGAGTCATATTTGTATTTGCTTTGGAGTGACCTGAGTGCTTGCTTTATGTGGTGGATCCTAGTGCCCGACAGGCAGCTCACTGTGACCTCTTTGTTCAGCCTGGTGAGCAGGACGTCAGTGTGTCTCACAATAGAGTCACCTATTACAAGAGTATCAGGTGTGTTATTGAGCCTTAAGGGCTGTGGCTGCTTGGCACACTGACTTTGTGGGCTATGTGTTGTGCGTGTTTTGATTTGAGGTAGCGTTTGCTTGGATGTCTGCTTTGGAGGTCTCTGTTGCTTAGGTAGATTTTTATTTAGAGCCTCTGAGTATGTTTTTGTGTATTTATGTGTTTGGTTCACTGATGTGGTGGGACTATGTGATACTGGAATTGTGTTGTGTGAGGTTACCTTCTCCTCCTGACTGGTTTCACCAGTTTTGAGATGAGAGAGCTCAGCCTCCAGTTTGGCTATATGGTTGCATCTCTCACATATATTTGAACCTGTTTGGAGGAGGAGAGGGTTGTCCATGTACATGAGACAGTTTTAACATTGCCTCAAAATTCCCAGATTCACCAGCTGGACTGGAGAGGAAACCATTGACTGACCTTTGGACATGCTAGAGTAATATAGGGAAACTGAATTAAGACGGACCAATAGGGGTCAAGTAATCATAGAGAGTATAAGAGTAAGTAGTGCTTATGATTTAATATTGCTAACTTGTACGATTACTTATTTGGACCAGTGAAGGGCCTTAGAATGAGAATATGGTGTTTAATTTGAGAGATAAAGCAGTTCTAAGGGAAAAAGTGAAGAGCAGACTTCGTGGAGCCAGGAATAGTTTAAACCCAATTAGGCGGCGCTGCCCGTTGTTGAGCTATGAAAAACCACGCAAAAGAGGGTTTTAAGAGAGGGAGATCAATGAGTTTGGAATTGAGAGACTTCCCTTTAGCCCAAGCAAAAAATGGCCCCCAAGAAACTTACAAACAGTTCAGAACAGCAAGCCTGTAACTGAACTTTTTTAAATCTCAGAAAAGGGGGAAAAAAGCAAGTTTTTTTGTTTTTTTAAAGATAGCAGAGGTTCACAAGTATCAACAAGTTATAACAGTGCAGTAAATGACCCCACACTTGAGTGCTAGGCCAGAGACAGATAAAATGCAAGTTTTAAGAAAAAAACGATTTTAAAAATAAGTGCAAACAGGAAATTCAGTAAACAGCTCTAGGTTGTGTTCTAAATACAGTTGCCAATGCAGAAATCAAGTTTAATAAGCCAGTAAATGCTCAAAGTAGATGGATATGCAGAAAAACTTAGCAAATAATCTGAAGAAAAATACTTAAAATCTCAAAAGTGGCTCCTTTCTTCTCTCAGTGTTTTCTCCTCTTGGTGGGTGCTTCCCCAACAGCCAACAAGTCTGAAAAGATGCCAAAACCATGAGGCAATCTGGTTTTAAGAGAGGGAGATTAAGGAGTTTGGAATTGACCCAAAATGGCCAATAAAACTACAGTTTCAAGGCAGTAACCACTCCCACAGGGGCAGGCAGGCTGCTCAATGTTTATCACTGCCACTGATGAACAGAGAGACTTCCCTTTAGCCCAAGCAAAAATGGCCTCCAAGAAACTTACAAACAGTTCAGAACAGCAAGCCTGTAACTGAACTTTTTTAAATCTCAGAAAAGTGGGAACAAAAGCAAGATTTTTTTTGTTGTTTTGTTTTTTTAAAGATAGCAGAGGTTCACAAGTATCAACAAGTTATAACAGTGCAGTAAATGACCCCACACTTGAGTGCTAGGCCAGTGACAGATAAAATGCAAGTTTTAAGAAAAAAACGATTTTAAACATAAGTGCTAACAGGAAATTCAGTAAACAGCTCTAGGTTGTATTCTAAATACAGTTACCAATGCAGAAATCAAGTTTAGCAAGCCAGAAAATGCTCAAAGTAGGCGGCTATGCAGAAAAACTTAGCAAATAATCTGAAGAAAAATACTTAAAATCTCAAAAGTGGCTCCTTTCTTCTCTCAGCATTTTCTCCTCTTGGTGGGTGCTTCCCCAACAGCCAACAAGTCTGAAAAGATGCCAAAACCATGAGTCAATCTGGTTTTAAGAGAGGGAGATCAAGGAATTTGGAATTGACCCAAAATGGCCAATAAAACTACAGTTTCAAGGCAGTAACCACTCCCACAGGGGAAGGCAGGCTGCTCAATCTTTACCACTGCCACTGATGAACAGAGAGACTTCCCTTTAGCCCAAGCAAAAAATGGCCTCCAAGAAACTTACAAACAGTTCAGAACAGCAAGCCTGTAACTGAACTTTTTTAAAATCTCAGAAAAGTGGGAAAAAAGCAAGATTTTTTTGTTGTTTTGTTTTTTTTTAAAGATAGCAGAGGTTCACAAGTATCAACAAGTTATAACAGTGCAGTAAATGACCCCAGACTTGAGTGCTAGGCCAGTGACAGATAAAATGCAAGTTTTAAGAAAAAAAAACGATTTTAAACATAAGTGCTAACAGGAAATTCAGTAAACAGCTCTAGGTTGTATTCTAAATACAGTTACCAATGCAGAAATCAAGTTTAGCAAGCCAGAAAATGCTCAAAGTAGGCGGCTATGCAGAAAAACTTAGCAAATAATCTGAAGAAAAATACTTAAAATCTCAAAAGTGTCTCCTTTCTTCTCTCAGCGTTTTCTCCTCTTGGTGGGTGCTTCCCCAACAGCCAACAAGTCTGAAAAGATGCCAAAACCACGAGGCAATCTGGTTTTAAGAGAGGGAGATCAAGGAGTTTGGAATTGACCCAAAATGGCCAATAAAACTACAGTTTCAAGGCAGTAACCACTCCCACAGGGGCAGGCAGGCTGCTCAATGTTTATCACTGCCACTAATGAACAGAGAGGCTTCCCTTTAGCCCAAGCAAAAAATTGCCTCCAAGAAACTTACAAATAGTTCAGAACAGCAAGCCTGTAACTGACATTTTTTTAATCTCAGAAAAGTGGGAAAAAAGCAAGATTTTTTTGTTGTTTTGTTTTTTTAAAGATAGCAGAGGTTCACAAGTATCAACAAGTTATAACAGTGCAGTAAATGACCCCACACTTGAGTGCTAGGCCAGAGACAGATAAAATGCAAGTTTTAAGAAAAAAACTTTTTTAAAAATAAGTGCAAACAGGAAATTCAGTAAACAGCTCTAGGTTGTGTTCTAAATACAGTTACCAATGCAGAAATCAAATTTAACAAGCCAGAAAATGCTCAAAGTAGGCGGCCATGCAGAAAAACTTAGCAAATAATCTGAAGAAAAATACTTAAAATCTCAAAAGTGGCTCCTTTCTTCTCTCAGCATTTTCTCCTCTTGGTGGGTGCTTCACCAACAGCAAACAAGTCTGAAATAGGTGTAGTGTATGTACTTGCAAATGATATAGCAGTACTTGATAGACTCCAGAATTATATAGCCTAACTGTATTGTTACATTTGGTATGGGTTTATACCAACAGTGGACATTGGTCATGAATAATAATATCCCATTCATATTGCCAGTTTATTGGATTAATGTGGACATACCTTCATCCAAATATGAAGACACATAACTCCATCATTGCACTACTGCCATTTCTCAAGTGTGTCATCTACCCACCATCCTGAAAAACATGTATGTCTCACTTCTAAGTATGCATTCATGACAGCTTATTTCACCTAGGTTGCCAGGGTGCATTTATAAGTACTGCAAATTGCACTCACACAATCTTATATCCTGGCTTTGCACCCAAGTCTCTTAGCAGTATATGTTACCTGCAACACTATGATGATGTCAACCAATATAAAGTGCATTCTGAGAGTGTTGAAGCCAGACTTATTGGTTGGGGTGAGTGTTAAGTACTGTGTTTTTTAGCTTGGTTGCCTAGATAGGTAGGGAATTGAATCTCAAAGTAGTCAACTTGTGTGTTTTGAGTGTGTCTACAACTGAATGGGTAAGTGTGTGTGTGTAGACAGTTGAGTGAGTCAACATCCTGCTACCCTCCCTTAAGTAGCAACTAGAAGATACTTTTTCATTGCTACATGACTCCACAGCAATTTCATACAGTCCTCCCAACATCCTTTTTCATCATACACTGATGATGTCATCCTTTATAAAGTGCACTCTGCCAGTGTTAAAATGAGACTTCTGTGGTGGTAATAGCATTAAGTGCTGTGTTCTCTAGCTTGTATAATTATATACGTAGGGATCCTAGTCTCGCAGCAGTCATCTTGTGTGTGTTTATCTCTTCTTTCAACTATCAGTCTGGAGTCAATTTTACACCAGGATGCGAGTTCACAGTTCTCTTGGACACTCCTCCCAAACATCTTCTTCTCAGCATAAACTAACAATGGCATCCTGTATAAAGATCTCTGACACTGTTTAAGTCATACTTCTCTGGTGGTGCTAGTCTTACATTGTATGGAATCCAGCTTGTATACCTAGACATGTATGGTGTTTGAGTCTGCCATCAGTCAAAGAGTGTGGGGTGATCACGCTCCACTCATTGTATGATGTTTTGAATTTGCCCTTATTTGACTTCTACTCCAGATAATCATTCAAACAGCCTCCTGAATCCAGCATTACCTTTTTCTTTCTGTACACATAACATCCTTTCTGCAGAACACTGACAATGACATCGGCTCAAAGATGTATATACACATCATGAAGCAGAGCACCCCAAAATGACCCACTACAACCCATCTCCAGAAAACCTGTTGTGTGACTGCTAATTCACTCATGGGGTGGTGCCCATGTCCCATATAGACAGTGTCAGACTATAATAAAATCAGGCGCATACACACATACCCTTACTATCTTTCCTCACCTAGAGATAGCAATTTGGATTTAAATCACTCACATACACCTCACCACACCTCCTATGCCAACCTTATCATTATATAATTACCAAGACCTATCCTAGATTTAATACTAATGTACTCCCTTCAAGACAGCTACAGCACACCAACACTTGGTTGTCCTTCTACAGGTATAACCAACTTATAACCAAACTGAAACACCTAATTTTCTACTCTCTAACAAAGGTAAAACACCAGTTAGATATCCATCCCACTCCTGGCCCATCTGTACCTCCCACGTAACCTACCCATTACCCTCAAGCTCCTGTTCCTCCACAACCACCCAAATTCTCACAGAGACCACTACCTATACATCTTTACCTATTACCAGTAACTCTGACCTTCTCATTACATGCTTTACTCTCAGAAGCCTTGCAAACAAATTATCTGAATTCCATGCCACCCTTGCCTCTTACTTCCAAGATATTGCAGTCATAACTGAAACCTGGTTAAAGCCCCACATCAAAGACTCTGAAATTACTACAGATGGTTACAATATTATAAGACAGGACAGGATAAACAAATGTGGTGGGGGTGTAGCAATTATGTTTAAAGAATCACTTAATCTAGAAAAACTGAACTGTTCCCCACCAGACATCTCTCATGCTGAACTCCTTATCACTCACCTCCAAATTAATCCTCACAAATCCACTAAGATCATAGCCATCTACCTACCACCAGGCAACAACCTGCACAACATAGAATCCCTCCTATCCTGGTCATGTATTATTTCTATCCCAAGAAACTAACATTCTAGATGATTTCAACCTAGACTGGTTCTCCTGCTCTACCAACTCCCCTTATCTCATTTATAAACTTATACAACTTCATCCAAATTATTAACTACCACAACTGCATCGACAAGCGATCCAATAAAAAATCACATCTAGACTGGATTTTAACCAACAAACCAAACCACGGGTACCAGGCAGGCTGTCTACCAGTCATGCTAAGTGACCATACCCCTACATTTCTAGATATGAAGAAAACACATATCCAAACCAGCATCTTGTACAAATACACCTTTCTCCTCTGACACCTTCAATTTACTACTACAAAACTGCAATTGGTCCCCATTAAAAAAAATTTGCAACTAAATCTAGCTGTAGAATACTTCAATAACAAATTGCTTGAAATATTATATAATCTTGGCCCCTCAGAAAAATTCACCAAAAAAACAAACAGCTATGATGGCTTTCTAAATAAACAAAACAACTAATGAAACAAAGAGATAAGGCCTGGTCACTATATCATATGACCAAAAATAACAATGATCTCACCCTTTACAAACAACTCAGACACCATATTAAAAAAAACATCATCAAGGATAAAAGAACCTATTTCCTCACCTGCCAACAAAAATACCAGTACAATCCACAAAAATTCTGGCAGAATATCAACCACCTCCTTAACTCCGATAAAACCTATACCCCTGCCCCTCTCATTAATAACTCCTATCTGCCCATAGCCTCACAATTCAGTTCCCACTTCATCAACTCTATCACTTCTCTCCTAGACAGCAAATGAATCCCACAACTCACTGTCCCCTCCCCTACCTCTAATGATGAAAACTCCTTCTCCTTTATTCCTATTCCAACTTCCTACATAAAAAATGTCTATGTAAATTAAAACCCTGCTGCTTAGCTGCCGATAAACTTCCAAATGAATACCTAAAACTGCAGTAGCTGCACCATCCATCACCTACCCCATATCATTACTAATAAACCACTCTAGCTCCGAACAGTATGTACCCAAATTATGAAAAATCTCTCATATCATATCACTTCATAAGGGTGGCCCATCTAGAGACATAACTAACTACCGCCCCATTGTCATTCTACCCCCCTTGCCAAAATTCTAGACAAAAATATCCAGCAGCAACTTATGAATCACCTCGCTACCTACAAACTATTCCCCAGCACCCAGCATGGCTTCAGGCCTAAGCACAGTACTAAAGCAGCCCTCATAACCTTCACAGAGACCATTCACCACTTCAAAAATGAAGGACAACTAGTCTCAGCCATTTTCTTAGATATGTCAAAAGCTTTAGACACAGTGTCTCATGAGCTGCTCCTCAACAAACTTGCCACTCACAGTCTCAATACCACACCCCTAACATGGTTTCACAGTTATCTGTCCAACCGTCAACAGGCCACGAAATGGGCAAACAACATCTCCCCTCTATTACCAGTCACCACGGGGGTACCACAAGGCTCCATACTTGGGCCCCTCCTCTTCATAATATTTACCAGCAACCTATATACTGCCACCCAACATGTCACCATCATCCACTGTGCAGATGAGTCCTCCCTTATCTGCTCAGCCCACTTCCCACAAGAACTCCAACATAAAATGCAGTCATCATTCTAAGACATTGAAAAGTACCTCACCAGCCAGCAACTCATCCTAAATCCACATAAGACCAGGCTCATAATTTTCTCTAATAAATCTTCAAAACCCAGTACCCAATCCTTCTCCATACTATCTAACAATAGTACAAAAATCAAACCCACCAATCAGACCAAGCTTATGGGGGTAACCAAAGATGACTCACTAACATTTTATAAACACATCTATATGAGCATCAAAAAAATCTACTCTAAAGCAGGAACTCTATACAGGGTTAAATCTTACTTTACACAGCAAGCCAGACTGGCCACTGCAAGATCCCACTTGCTATCCACCCTCCCATACTGCTCTGAGGTCTTTACTAACATATCAAAAACCAACCTAAATAAACTAGACTCCTGCTATAACAGAATAGCTAAGTTTGTCACAAACCAACGCCACAGAACACATCACTGCATTACTCTCTGACAGCTCAGCTTGTTAGAAGTTCCCAACCGATTATTACTAAAACAATTTCACTTGCCCATAAAATCATATTCAACCCTGCCAACTGCCCAGCTCCATCAAACTTAGTCCAGTCAAACACAAACTGTAGACTTCTCATGTCATCCAACAAACTAATGCTAAAAGTAACCCAGTCTCACAACTATCATGGAGACTCCATCTACTCGCATAAAATAGTCAAAGGTTGGAACACCCTTCTCAACAGATAACTAAAAACCCCAACCTGTCCACATTTAAAACTACCCTGAAAGACTATTTAAATGATAATTGGCTATGCCCCTGTATTGCTCCCAACTAATATTCTTCCTATTTTTTCTCACTCATCTCACAGATGTTAGCCCAAATAGTGCTCATCCCACATAGGGATATCCCACTATCTGTCTTATCTTTATTAATCATTGTTCCTTCAGATGACCTAACTTGTAAAACTACATGACCAGTTTTGCTCTTTCAGAAGTGACTCACCTTGTAGAGCTACATGACTTATGTACCTCATATATATTGTAAAAAAAATAGTATTCCTGTAGGTCTGAAACATGCATGTTTATATTGTATTCTGTTATTATATTTTGCTATAATATTTTTGTTAAGATCATTTAGATGTTGTTAGCAATGTACTACTTAAACTAAGTTTACTGCTTGTACCTTAATAATGTTTTTTTGTTGTGGAGCTTTTCTCCTTGGGTCTCCACTGAAAACATTTCTTTTTTTTTTCAACTCAGTTGGACACTACCCTGTTAAATGTAAATAAATAAATAATAATAAATGGGATCATAATGGCTAGGATTATATGGGTTCTTGGGCATTAGCCTGGTAATGTCATATGACCTTATGAACATGCACATGTCTATGTTATTTTCACCCACACGTGCTATGCTGAGGTGTGGATGTACTATAGCCCTACAATAGTGTATTCCAATCTGGGATCTGAGCTACTGTATTGATGCCCACTGCTGCCATTAGGTTACATGTTCATTCCATGTTGACATGGGATGATGCTATGTATATTGCTGCCTTACAAAGGCATGTGTTGTGGTAGTGGAGTATATCCACATTCTACGCAGTTCTCATTCAACCATCCCAATGACAGCTGCAGTATGGCACAGGTGTGCATGTGTATACATTGTGTCTTTCGGCTTTTCTCGGTTAGGGGTCGCCACAGCGGAATTCCGGTCCGCTAATGATTGGCAGTAGATTTTTTATGTGTCGAGTTTGCCAGCCCTGGCGCACAACCTTCAATGATGGTATGCCCATTCACGCATGTCTCCACACAGAAGACACTCTAGCTGAGAATCAAATGACACAATGTCTTGCTGTGAGGCGACAATGCTACCGCAGCACCACCACCATGACTGCATGTGTATACCTAGCATCTGGAAATGTTATCTATTATACAGTAATATTACATCATAGTGATTACATGAGCACATATGCCTGGGTTCATCAACATGTTGTGTTGTAATGCTGCTATATACACAAACAAATGACATTTTGAGATTCACATGCAACCTCGGTGAATTAATTGTATGCACTATTGTATTACTATTCATAAGGATTATAAAGATGTTCCCAAACAGCATTGTGTGACTGTCAGCATTTGTGTCATTAACTGTTCTACAGGAACCGCATCCTCCTCGGTTGTAATGTGTCTATGTGATGTCAGGGCCCTTATTTAAACATTTCCATTGATAAACATATAGGCATATGCTGTACAGCTGATGTAATGATGTGAACTAGGTAGAGTTGCATGACTGTGTTAACAGTTCCACTGTCACATGCAAACTTCTCAACCTCTTACCGCAAGAAATCTGGACACAGTCTAAAGTAATAAGGAAACAGAGGACCAAAAATATGGCAGATTATAAATATCGGTCTTATAAGCTTAGAAAGTTGGTAGAATGACAGGATTTGTGATAGCATGTATTTTATAAAGGATATGAAGTCTTCCACTATAATGTGTCTTTATTTAGTGACTTCAATCCTCAGTGAATTGTCAGAAAGCCACACATTTTATGAAGAAAAGACCAAAAATATGAGGTAATAATCTGGGCATTCTGTGAAAATCTGGACAATTGAGAGGTGTGGGCATACATGATTCTTACCCAAGATTTTATATGGATGTTACGTACACTTGAAGTCCAATTGTAGAATACATACAGTTGTAGTGTGACTGTACTGCATCATGGATGTAACACCACATCACATCAGTATTACCACTTGATAGTTTGCAATAACAATTGTAGATGCATGTCAGGATTTCATGGCAGCATATCATTTACACCGGCCATGACAGGGGGACAGTGATCTTGTGGCACATGTATTGAGGTCTGGCATTTACTTATACAGTGTGGTCCATGAGTTGATAAGTTTGTGTACAGTATTACAGTGACAGCTTTATCAGTCATTGCCACTTGACATTGCATTGCTGTACTTTTGATGCACATGCTCATAGTTGACTCACTGAGATCAGTCTCACATACTGCTGTACCATTCAATATCACATATCACTTGTTAAGTCGCACATCAATTGCCGATGCTTCAGACAATAGCCATTGGCATTGCATGTGTCAGATGCATGCAACACCCAGCTGTGCACTCATAACAATGAGGTGTCTCTATGTGTTGTTATTTGTATGGCTGATACCTGTATCAGGCAGGGATGCTTCAGTCATATGTACCACATTTGACACAGTGAGCTCCCACATCTGGTAGTCCAATAAGAAGTATTCTCTGTGATGTATACCCATTAGGATTTGGCAGGGCAGAATTCCTTCAAGGTATTTTACTAGATACGTGTCTCATACATCTTTCTGTATTGCACCCAGTAAATACACAGCTCAGTGACAACATTGATGGCATGGGTTTGATTCTTGCAAGAAAGGATTGTGGCTTATGTGTCATACATACCTCTCAACTCCCCAGAATCTCCCCGATTTCATCTCTAAATTTAACACTGTCCCTCTTAACCCCTCTTAAGTGGACACTTTTGGGGAAGGTGTGGTGAATTTCCCTTATAAAATACCAACAATCATGACAGTTGTACATCTGTTATTGCGGAATGTGTATAGTAAGTTACAATCTCATATTCTGTCAATACCGCAGGTTAATAATTGTAATATTTTAAAAGTGTCCATGATTTTGCCTGTTTCTTTCTACATTTGTTTAGGAGTCTACTGCTATGTGTCTCTGATTGTTTGAGTGTTATGATGACACGTCAGCCATATTCAAACAAGTCATTTTTCAGATCTTCAGAATATGCACATAAACACTTATTGTATATACCATCCTTGCTAAGTATCCTGTCCAGCGAGCATGTCATTGATATTAATATCACATTCACCTCCATTGACATGTAACCTTGTGTGACCATCACATATGTACTATCTTGTGTGATGATATAATATACTCACACATGAGTTGTAAACATTAGCACGTACTGTGCTATCTATATATGTGCTTAATGTCATACTACAGAATTGTCTTGGAAGTACACACACATTGACATATACTATCTTCGGGACATTTACATATTTACCATGCCCTCTTCCTCTTTCTTCATTCCTATTATTCACTGCTGTGCACATTTTCATCAGCACACTTTCCCTGCCCAGTGTACCTTTCCTTGTAGTTGCCCTTGCCATTTATCCCCGCTCCATTATTTTGTTATGAAAATAACTTTTTTATTGCACATTGCACTCAGTACACTTTTTATTTACTGTGTTACTACTGCTATTGTAGTATTTTCACCCCATGGTAGTCATTGTGGCTGTCTGTGTCATCTCGTGGAACAGGGTTGCCTGCAGGCAAACTTGAATGCTTCCTCTTTCTGTGCTCATGCTGCTCTGCATGGTTTCCTCACTGGCAGCACTGTTGCTAGCCATGAATGTTTGCTTGTATTCATGTAAGTTATAAGACCAGCATCAATATGTGATTAGAGCTGCTGCTCATTGTGCAAACACGTAAATGTCATCTAGGCTTCATGGAGTTTATTGAATCCCCAGGTATATTTTTGAAGCAAATGTGTGAAGACTATGCATGTCAGGAACAGAAAGAAACAGCATAAAAAATGCTTTATATAACAAGTAAAAAGGTGTCTGTCTTTCTTCTGGCTTTTCCCGGTTAGGGGTCACCACAGCAGAACTCCGGTCCGCTAATGATTGGCAGTAGATTTTTACATGCTGGCTTGCTGGGCCTAATGCACAACCTTCAATGAAGGAATGCCCATTCACGCATGTCGACACACAGAAGACGCTCTAACTGAGAATCGAACGTGCAACGTCTAACTGTGAGGCGACAACGCTACCTATTTGTCTGAAAACTTGTAGTCATTGTCCAATCGTACACAGATGTTAAGATATGGGTGAGGCTTACTGCATCAGATGGAGGAAAGTGAAAGGTGAGAAAGGAAAATGTTAATTTGTGCATTTCATTTCTAACATGCTATCATATCAGAATTACATTTCAAATGCTCTTCTAAATGTATCTGTTAGCATGCTTCCTGTCTAATATTAACAAGTGCAGATAGGGTGAGAAAAGCATTTGACCTAATCTGGAATTTTGAACTCATGCCTAATATGGAATGTCATGAACAAGTAGTCAGGAGAACTTAGTAAATTTAATGTTCTAGTGTTCATTTCTAATTGGTCAGGGGCTGTTCTTTGTTATAATAACATTGCTTTTAATGAAAAATGTATAAAGAATGGTGTTTTCTGTAGTTCGAGGTGATAGGAACTTGATTTCCTAGTCTCCCACACACATAACTTTCTGTACAATAAAGTAGACTGTTATTCTCTGCAGAACTGTTTCATTATGAAAGTTATTTGGCACAGATTATAGTCTGGATTCTCCTGGTAAGGAACTATTGTGGGGATTCCAACTGTTGCATATGTCTGGTCAGGTACATGCCAAAGGGGGCATTATACTCAATGATGGGTCTGATAAGGGCCAAATAAAATGCCACTATGACTTTCATATACCTAGCTGCAATGCCTTTACTTATAAGTTGGCTGACACAAAATGATTTTCTTACTTCCTTGCCCACATGTTGGTCAAAGACCAGACTACTGTTTACATATGGTTCCAGATCCCTGACTGCCAGGTAATGTCTTTGGGGTGCCTTATTGATAGAGTAAGTGGCTTGGGGACTGTTTTCCCAAAAGCCACTATAATGCACTTGGTCAGCCAAAGGCCCTTGACATTAGCCTTTACTTGTGAGAAGTAGATGCCAAATAGAAGCAGTCCCAGCACAGAGCCTTGAAGTACCCCACCGGTGACTGGTCTCATAGTGGAGGTGGTCTCATCAATTCTGACTTCCTGGGTTTTGTCTGTGAGCTAGCTGGCAGTCCACTAACTTATGGTGAGGGTTATGTCCATTTCAGTGAATTTGTCAATTATACCTGAGTGGGGCATTGTATCAAATGCCTTAGTCAGGTCCAGGTAGGTGCTATACTCCATTTTCCCCCTCAGCCATTTCCTTGGTGACCTTCTTAAAGCAATCCACCAGGTTCAGTAGACTTGACCATCTCTTGACAAAGCCAAATTGGCTTGTTTCCAGTGTGTGAAGGTTGCCTTTGTCTTTGTTGATGGTTTCCATAATAATTTGTTTCATGGCATTGCATATTTGACTAGTCAGACTAATAGGTCTGTAGTTTCCAGGATCAGTTGATTGTCCTCCCTTGTTAAGTGGAATAACTGCTGCAATCCTCTATTCACATGGTACAAAGCCTGTTTTGAGGCTGTAGTTGAAACGTGACTGAAGTGGTCCTGATAGTTCATAATTCAAGCTATTTAGAAGGCATCTCCACATATTTTTGAGGCCCACTGAGGCTGAGCTTTAGCTTTAACGAGTGACACCTGGACATCCTCCATGCTAGTAGTTTGGGGACTATGTTAGTTATTTCACGGGGTAAACAGGGAGGGGGGTTGGAGGGTGAAGTTTGAGCTGAATTTGTTACTTCTAGTAAGTACAGCAGCTTCTATACAGCCATTTGTGGGCATAGATTGCTGTGAATTCGAGGTTAGGAGGAGCATTGAATTTTGACAAACTATCACTTAATAGGATTTAGTTTGTTTTGGAATAGCTACTACCTATTACATGTTGCTGTAGTTAGCGAGCTGATTTTTATTTAGAAGGAGACAGCTTTGTGGTCCAGCCTCGACAGTGAGGATGTGACACTGGAGTTGTGTAGTACTCACCACACCTTGTGAGTACCATGTCCAGAATGTTTGAACCTCTAGTGGGTGTGCACACTATCTGATCATGGGTATTTGTGTTAATAAAGTCTAAGAATCGTGGTGCCTGTGAGTCTGAAACAGTGTATCTTTCCCAGTCTATATAGCGGTAGTTAATGTCTTCCATGAAAATGGTATTTGGTTTAATTATGAATGTCTCCAGTAGGGCCAGGTACAAAATCTGGGATTATTGGGACATACAGAGTGGCCTGTAGCTTGCTAGGATATGGTATGAGACTTTGTTTATGGTGATTTGAGCATTAAAAAAACTTCAGTGCATTGTCCAGTTTAATCATCCCAGAAGTATACATGTTTGCTAATGCAGATCGAGACTCTCACCACCTTTTGTCACCTTAACAACTGTAGGCTTCTTTGGGTTTCATTTATGTCGCTGGGTTTGCCAATTTGATACTGCCTTAGGAAGGTATATAAACTTATAGCTAATATTCGGAAGACTGGGTGGACAGGTGCAGACCATCCTTTGCAATGCAATGTGGTTTATTAACCATGCCCTCCCATGCTGACAAATATTGAATTGCCCTTGAAAAACACCAGAAACTAAGCTAATTATTGAAGTCAGTCTTTTGTTTGTACTATAGTGTCATTCTTGAAGAAGGTAGAATGATGCTCAATGCAAGGCACATACCTGCCTGAGTCACATATTTAGAGAGATCAATAGTGTCTCTCTCTTCATATGGTCTAGTATGGTATATCTCAGGTCATTAATGCCCACATGGACTATGATAGAATCATACTGGTACCTGTGGTGTAGTGTCATGAGTGCATGTATAACTTGGTGGATCATGGTTACAGATAAGCAACTAAACACTGGTGCAGATTCACTAAAGCCTACATGGTCTGCTAAAACTGTGTTCATGTCATGGTGTGATGGACAGATGGTAGCACACTGGTTTGTATTCAGTAAGTGGCTCTACATGGTTTGTAGAGTGGTGCAAACATGGTAAACATCATGCCATGCTAATTACAGCATAAGCAGCTAAAGTGTATGCTAATCAACCAATCCAAGATGGAGGGGCTATTCAACAAGCTATAAAGCAAGTATGTACACTCGGTGCATGTTTTGCCTGTGAATTCCAAAACTAATTTCAATACAGCCACAGAAACTTCATTACACAGAATCAATGTTAGGGGCTGCAGTTACTCTTATACATCTGTATGTGCAACAGGCCTAAGTCTATCCTGCTGCTGCTGCAAATAGACCCTGGCCAAGAAAGAAAAGGGTATTTAGACCTCTGTTACCTTACCACAGTCTGCATGATGTGGAAATTGTATAGTGATACAGGGTGGACAGAGACACACAACAGGAACTCTGCAACCTCTGTCATCTACAATTGAGAACAAGGCCAAACTGAGGGACCTATTACCTGTGGAGACTAAGGTATGTGTTGCACTTAGAGTTTCAGACAAAAGAGCCTTTCAGAGTTTCAGAGGCCAACAGAGCATATGCTGGGGATATCACAGGCATCAGCATCCAGGCTCCTACGTCATTTCTTGAATGCTATACTACAGCATGAGACTGATTACATACAATTTTCCATGTACACACATGGAAATACCAGGATGTCTGCACAATTGCAAGAGCTAAACTCTTGAAACCCAACTGGTGATTTGGAAATACACCAATAGTACTTGACTCCCCCACCACCCAAAAAGCAGGAACATGACAGTTTGCAGAATCCAAAGAATAACACATAATTCACTTGTTATGAATGCTTCCCACACAGTTTTCACAAAATGTGTACACATGTACAACTAAAAAGTAAATTGTATATAATTGCTAGGCACCTCTCACTGTTCTGAGCACTCCCCTGGTAGTGTCTATGAGCCATCTTAGAAACATTGTAACCAATTTTAACAATAACACTTGTAATGACAGTTAATAAGGCTTTGTATCTGTGAAAGTTAATGCATGGCAAAAATGCCTATGCCAAGAGTGAAGTTTAAGAAGTGCATACAGATAACAGTTTAATCTCCTAATGCATATAAATAACTGTTGCCTTCATAACATGTGAACAAATCGAGCATATAACCTGAAAAATGCAAGCATATTTTAACAATACAAAAAGCCTTCTGTACAGATAAATCTAAAGGAATGTCAGTCCTCTGTGTTTTAGACATACACAAGTCTTCTCATTGTCAAGTTCCCTTACTACACGGTTATCTTGTTATGGTGTAGACTCATGCATCTGAGCAAAATGAAAAAGCAAATGAAGTGTCAACTCATTCAAATTGCTGAATTCCAAACTTTTGATCTGATCTCATGTGGCAGATGCAAACATAGTATAGGCACTACCTCAGTGATTGTTGCTAATTGATTGCAACGGAGAAAGGTTAGTGGGAGGGAGAAGGAATATAAAACAATTCAGACTCCCTTAGCTGTAGTGGGTGTGTCAGCCAGATTAGACTTACAAAGTGTAGCAGTAATTGTATAAAAGTTTTAAATGTAAGTAAGCAATACATATTTCACAGTTTCTGTTCAGTAATGGCCAACCCCACCCCTGCATTTGTTGAACATGTATATTATTGTCATTTAATATTCTCACACATTTTAAGGACAATGATACAAAATGGCTTATATACTGCATGTCTCAGATTACTGCTCAGATAAGAGAAGAATGAATACCATACAAGGATATCACAGTGCTGCACTTCTCAAACAATAGTCATAAATGGTTCTGTGATGACTCATTGCACTACATCTGAAAATATTGCATGGGTACAAACAACTCAGAAGTGTACAAGTGCCATATATCCATGGACAATTTTAGACTTGCTTGTATGCACAATGATTTTCATTCTTGCTGTAAAGCTGTTTCTGTAGCAAAGAGGAATAAGATACCCTTACTGTATTTTGTAGGTGCAGTGGTGTGAGAGTTCAAACCCAGACTTGTGTAAAAATCTCTTATGTGTACTAACATTTATTTAATACTGATGTTTATTTTATAGATTTTTTTACATAGATAAAGCAAGTTAAGCTTTGCTTTTTAGGTCTGCATGTCACTTACAGTCATGTAAACTTGGACTAATGGCCCACACATGAAACGGAACACCTGCAGAAAGTATGCAGGCATTCATGATTTCAAAAAGGATACATTGTTGTATCTTTTGCTTTCCATCATGCCTACCCAATAAGCACCATTGGGTGGCATTTAACATAAAGAAGTTAATAATGAATATGAAAAGATCCAACTGTTTTCTAACTATTCCTGTGAGAGCAGAAGTAAGTGTAGGGCTACAATACAGGTAATTCTGGGTTCTAATACCACAAATTTCATTTTTTTACTGTTGGTCCATTTTGCTTTATATTAAATTCACATAAAAATCATTACATACTCCCAATTTTATTAATCAATTTTAATAAACTCATATGAATGATTTGTGTGAGTGAGGGTATACTGAATAATATATTTCTGTAATTATTACTATGTTCTCTGGCCTGGATGGTCTTCAGACTTTAATAATAGACTTACACAGAGGGATATCTAAAGCAGGACCTTGTCAGATTACACACATACATGGTTAACCCCTCACTCTATCATGTGTTTTTATATGTAAATAATAAGTATGCCTGAGCAGCACGTCTTCTGTAGCAAGTATGAAAAATCATTATTGTGGAAGAAAATGTTTTGCTCTTCATGCATAGGTTTTAATCCCACATTGTAGAAATTAATTTTATCAGTGTGTAAAGCCACAAAAAATGTTTCAGGTCATAAAATGTATGTCACCAGTACATGTCTCATAGTTAAATCACCTATCAGTTACAACAGCAAACAACCCTCAAACTAATGCCAAGTGTCAGATTAGCCTTCCGATTTCAAAAACTAATTTTCTCTCTGTCTGGCACTGTTGTTCTCCACTTAATATTGTATAATCGTGGTTGGCATCATTGTTTGGGTTTGTTCACTACCAGTAAATGGGATAACAGACATTGGCAGGGAAATCATTCTTAACTGTTTCTGTTTTCCCTAGTTGGACATGTCTGATGGTAGTAGCCTACTAACTGCCACAATATCATGATATCTCAATCAAGTTTTAGTAATTTTATTGGTTAAGCACTTTTGTTCATTTTTGCCTGATCTGAGGAAGTTCCAAGGTATGGAATTAAAGTGCTTAACCAGTAAAATTATTAAAAAAAAAAAAACAGATTGAGAAATCATGAAATTATGGCAGTTAGCAGGCTACAACAGGTGTTTGAGTTCTGCATTTGTCTTATTATCTGTTTTCCGGGTTGGTTATTATGTCTGGTGATAGAAGGGAAGGTGCTAAATTTAGGGCACATAGGTGGGGTGTTGATGAGGCCAGACTCTTCACTGGATCCTTTGTAAAACACCATAGCCATAGGCTTTTGCAGGGGGACTATACTGGCTCCCAGTACAAGTCGGAGGCTTGGAATGGAAAGGCCATGGCTGCCTCCAATGTTACTGTCATTCCACACACTGAAGAACAGTGTAGACATCACTTCAATGATCTGAAAAGTCACAAGAGGGATACACTCAACTAGTGGCTGAATTAGTTCAATGCTGCTGACATTCCACAGCTTTGTAAGTATACTAATAAAGAGAATTTATAGTAGATAGAAAGCTGTATATAGGGAAGACTGGTATGCATAATGCTCTTCTCTTGCTCTCTTCTATTTATTGTGCAGTCAATGCAGAGATTATGACAATAGAGAAGCCCATGCTGAGCATCTAGACAGACTGAGGGAAGCAAGGAATATGTATGTAGAACAACAGAACTATTAGTTTAGCTAAATTATTTATTTTCTATACAGCTGTAGCAAAGTAAGTATGCATATCCTAGCTGTAAAAGCAATCATGCATGCTTCAGTGTTTAGCACAAGCCAACTGTAGGAGTCAATTCTAACACTGTAGTCAGACATTGTGGGTTCAAATACCACAAGTAACAAATATATAATAAAATCCTTTAAAACTATCACATAATTTAATTTCAACACAAGTGGCATAAATGCCCTGTTAACTTAATCCTGGAGATTTAATAAACTCCTTGTAGGCTTTGTGTGAAGCCTATGTAGTGTTTATATGTTTGCA
Organism: Protopterus annectens; assembly: GCF_019279795.1. Taxonomy (NCBI): domain Eukaryota; kingdom Metazoa; phylum Chordata; order Ceratodontiformes; family Protopteridae; genus Protopterus; species Protopterus annectens. Next base: position 1,732,841,520 of record NC_056741.1, on the reverse strand, counting down.
AGGTGATCAGCAGTGCTAATTATATATTCATGCCATGCACCACATTTATACATAAACATGTGCAGTTTGTGGCTAGCAACATTGTTGCCAGCCAGGAAACTGTGTAAAATAACATGGATAGCAACAGACATGTAGGCCTGTTTAACTACAGGCAAACTAGGCCTGTGTGATTGTGCAGGATGCCACAATGATTACCAGGGCTAAAAAAAATAGCAATGTATATGGTCCAAAAACTTTTCAGGACAGTGTATACAGTTCAGAGTACTGTGGAGTCCCATTTCAGGCATTCTAAACAAACATTGTATAAATGATCTGTAATTGCATATGGACTGCCATTTAAAATAAACAGTCAGGAGAAGTGTGTGGAAATTATTGTGACTGAGCTCATCAATGAAATTTTAAGACCAGTAGTTTTTCTGTTTTTATTTTTTCCTCAACAATTGTGGTAATGAGGTTGGAACTAGACAGATTCCTATTCTTGTTCATTTATTTATTTATTTATTTATTCATGCATGTATTGAATAGGGACACACAGATGAATTTTAGGAATGAAAACGGAAAGAGGACAGGTGAAACATCTTAATGTACAGCAGATGAGGACATGTAAATGAAGACAGTTGTAGTAGGAATACTAATCACATATCGACATCATACAGTATGGAATGCACAGTGAAAATGTATATTATGTGACTGCCACACAAGGCAACAAAACAATTTGTGATATAAGTATCCTGACATAAACAATAAAGAGGACATGTATCAGGGATGTTATATACAATAATGGTTAGGTGCATATGATGAATCTGTGCAAAATGAATTGCCTAAATATAACTCTAATATCAGCATAGGTTTCCACTGTGGGGCACAGTAACAGGCTTATGGACGACAGTAAACAGAAGCAGCACAATCATGGACAACAGCAGAATAATATCACCAGTAATCCAATGTGTAAGACATAACATATGTAATTCTGAGTAATCATAGATGGTTCTGCATGAAACACTTGTACAACTATTATGAGATCAGCAATCTGTGAGGGTAATCAAGCACACCATACTGACACTGTAATATCTGCTGGAGGTGTTAGGAGGGATACTGCTATACCTGTATATGACATTATGATCAAACCAGGCTAGTTGACAGGAATGCATGGCATATATATGGTACAGTCCACACTGTCTCTAATTCAACCCATGCCATCAATGTTGTTAGACAGCTATGCATGTACTGAGTGCATCAGCAGAGCAGGTATCAGTCATGCATCTGGTATCTCTCCTTGATGGGGGTCCCGCACCATCAGACAGTAATGTTTAATAAAAAAAAAGAATACTGTGGCAGCAATCATTGGTGTGTGTTGATACTGTCTGTATTATACTAATATCACAGCAGAAATGTGACTTAGAGAGTGTCGGACAACACTTTATAAGTGATGACATCAGCAGCTTCTGGTGAAAGGAAGATGGTAATACAGTGTCTGATATGCTGGTGTAAAATGCTTTTTCTAATGTCAAGAAAGTAAACACACACACACACACACACACACACACACACACACACACACACACACACACACAGCAGTAAAAACAGAACATCAAACTAAGTGGACCAACTATAGATCGTTGTATTTAATGTAAGAGCTACAGCATAAGTCTGACTTGAAGAGTATTTGACAGCACTTTAAAAGTGCTGATATCAGCAGTTTCTGTTGAGAGGAAGATGGTAGTAGTAGTGTCTGACATGCTGATGTAAAATGTTCTCACTAATGTCATGCAAGATCACAAACACCAGTTGACTATGGTGATAATAGAACCCCTACTTATCTAAGTAAACCAACTACAGACCTCTAATTTAATGCAAGCACTACAGCACATGCCTAATTTGAAGAGTGTCGGACAACACTTTAAAAGTGATAGCATCAGCAGTGTCTTGTGAGAGGAAGATGGTAAAAGCATCATAAAATGCTCTCTCTAACATGAAGCAAGTGCAAAAACACATACCCATATATCAGTTAACTGTAGTGAGAACAGAATTTCTACCCATATAAGTAAACCAACTACAAAGCCATGCATTTAATGCAAGTGCCACATCACAAATCTGCTTTAAAGAGTGCTGGGCAACATTTTAGAAGTGATGACAACAGCAGAGTCTGGTGAAAGGAAGATGGTAATAGCAGTGTCCCACATGCTGGCATAAAATGCTCTCTTTAATGTCAAGCAAGTACACCAACACACACACACACACACACACACATACTCATAACCCCGTTGACTGCAGTGAAATTAGAAGCCCTAATTAACTACATGGACTGCAGAACACAGTACTTTACACAAGTACCGCAGCACAAGTCTGACTATTACAAGGCAGCAGGAGAATTTATAGTGGATGATATCAGTATTGGATGTTGGAGAGAGGATATTGGGAGGCCTGCATGAAATGGATGTGTAGACATGTCCAACTGTCGAAATATTGATATTCCATGGAATTCTAGTGGTAAATGCAGGATACACAATTATGCTGTTCTGACTAGATAGACACACACACACACACACACACACACACACACACACACACACACACACACACACACAAACACAAACACACGCACACACACACACACACACACACACACACACGCACACATACACACATGCACACACACCAGTTGACTGCAGTGAGATTAGAATCCCTACCTAAGTACATAGACTAGAAAAGTCAGTACTTTACACAAGCACCACAGCACAAGTCTGACTATTACAATGCTGTAGGAGAATTTATAGTGGATGACATCAGCACTGGATGTTAGAGAGAAGATGTTGGGAGGCCTGCATGAAATAGATAGACAGCCATGTCCAGCTGTCAAGATATTAAAATTCTCTATGTTACTAGAGTGATGAGTGTGGAATTGTGTAGCATTTCCTATTGTGTTTTCAATGTGCAGGTATACTTTAAGAGACAGCTTTCAGAACTATATTCAAACAACTGTCCACATTACTACAAGTATTGGAAAATCTGAATGTGTATTGTCTTTATAAAGATGTGCATGGCATATAAGAAAGCATTTGTTATTTATTTGTGTAGTGTAATTGACATATTTGTGAACACGTACTGAGATACCAAGTGCATGGGTCAAGGTAACAGGTTGCTTCAGTGTAAATATGTATTCTTTTCTTAAAAAGTGCCTTCCCTTTGTTTATGTTTTTACATGTACTTTCATGGAATGAAGACTAAATTGACAGTAAACATAAGTAATACATACTATTGTCCATTTTGCCGGTATAGTATCCCTGCAAAAGCCTTCAACTGCAATGCTTTACAAGGAGTCCATTGAAAAGTCTGGACTCCTCAACACCCGATTTCTGCACCTTAATTTAAGCATCTTTCCTTCTACCACCATACATGTATAACCAGAGTTAGAACAGTAACAGCTAATAATGATTTCCCATCAATACCTGTTATTCCATTAACTAATAGTGTGTAATCCCCAAACAATGATGTTGGCTGCATTTGCACAATGTTAACTGGAGAGCAGCAGTGCCAAATAGAGAGAAAAGCAGTTTTTTTTAAATGGGAAGGTTAATATGACAGTTGGCAGTAGCTTGAGGGTTGTTTGCTGCTGGAACTTTTAGTTGATTTAACTTTGCAGATATGCATGGGGGCATACATTTCATGATATGACACATTTTTCCTTTGGCTTTATACAGTGATAAAATAGATTTTTACAATGTGGGATTCAAACTTATGCATTAGAGACAAAACATTTTCTTCCACTGTGCTTATTTTCCAACCTTGTCACAGACGAAATGCTTCTCTGTTATAGTCATGAATTATATATAAATACGCATGACAGATTGAGGGGTTAACCATGTTATGTGTGTGACCTGACAAGGTCCTGGTTTATATATTCATGTGTGTATGAGTATTATTGAAGGCCAGATAGCACAATTATAATTATAAAAACATAGTAGTCTGTATACCCTCAGTCATACATATAATTCATATGACCTCCACTGCTATACATACTTATAGCTATTATTTACAATTATGTTTAACTTTTGTATATGACGTTTAATATAAAGTGAAGTGGAACAACAGTAGAAACATTTGGAATTTCCTGTATTAGAATCCAGGACCATCTGTATTACATATTTGATAGAATGTATCAGTTTTGAAATTGGTGACTGTCTTATTCCACTCTGTTCTAGATCTCCAGGTATAGGTGAAGGCTGAAAAATGTTACACAACATTGACAAGCAGCGTTGCATGATGGAAAGCAAAAAATGCAACAATGTATCCTTTTTGAAATTAAGAATGCCTGCATCCTGTCTGCAGGTGTTATGCCGGATTTGTGTGCGGGCCATTACCCCAAATGTGCATAATGGTAAGTGTCATGTAAACAAGACAATCAAAGCTATACTTGTTTCAGCCTCTTGAGCAGTGTTTATTAGTTTTCATCCTTAAAAGACAATGGTGGGACTTGAACCCTGATCTGCAGTATGGATTTATGTGTTTAGCAGATGTGATATGCACACAAGTGATTCATATGTGTAGTTGATGTTTCGGTTATCAAATAAGTACTTTACATGACATTTATTGTGTTTATCTGTTTTATGTGTTTGCTCTAAGCTGTGCATCATGCAAATGCTGGCATTAAAAAAAGAAATGAAATCTATATAATAAACAGCACTATAAATATATGTTAGTACACAACGCTTTTTATACAAGTTTGGATTTGAACTCTCTCACCAATGAACCTTCAAAACACAGTAAGGTTATCATATCACTTTTTGTCACAGAAACAGCTATGCAGCAGGGAATGAAAATCATTGTGCATATAAACAAGTCCAAAATCATCCATAATATCAACAAGACATAAGGCACTTGCACACTTCTGATTTATTTCTACATGTATTAATTTCAGATGTGCAATGAGTGATCACACAACCATTTCTCACTATTGTTTAAAGAAATGCAGCTCTGTCTTATCTCTGTATAGTGTTCATTTGTATTTTGTATCATTATCCTTAAAATGTCTGAGAATATTAAATGGCAATAATATACAGTTTTCAACAAATGCAAGGGAAGTTGGATGTTACTGAACAAAATCTATGAGATGTGTGCCACTTACTTATAATTAAAACCTTCATACAATTACTTCTGCACTTTGTAAGTCTAACCTGGCAGACACACCCACTGGATGTAAGGGTGTCTAAATTTCTGTTGTGTTTTCCTTCTCCCTACCAGTAATCATTCACTTTTGCAATCCATTAGTAACAAACACTGAGAGAGTAACTGCACTATGTTTACATCTGCAACACAGAGCCAATGATTTGGAATTCAGCAATTCTAATGAGGTCACACCTCATTTGCATCTTTACCATTCTCACAGGCCTGAATCTACACTATAAAAAAGGTAATTGTGTAGCTAGAAAACCTGAAAACCTGAAAGTGAGGTGACTTGTTTATGTGGATAACACAGAAGACGATTGCTATTACTTTGGATTTATCTGTACAAAGGACTACTGATCTTGATCAGGTATGATTGCATTACTCAGTTATATACTGGATGTGTTCAGATGTCACTTAGAAAAGAATTGTATGTATGCATTAGCTAATGCTACTTATATCGGTATACACTTTTTAGAAGTTTACTGATGGCATAGGCATTTTTGTCAGGGCATTTTATTTTCTCAGATGCACAGATTTATTATCTTTCATCACAAGTGTCAATGTTACAACTGTTTCTCTTTACAATTTTCTATTGTTATTTCAGTGAAATGTAAATGTCCTATATTGTCAATGAAACAGGAGTGTTAGCCGTATAGGATGGTCCAAAGACACATCTAGGGGAGTGCTGGCCACAGATACAGGTGACTGGCAATTGCATAAAAATGAATGTTCTGTGGTAAATGTGTGCACATGTTTTTGGGACAATTTCTTTGATAGCACTTATAACAATTCACTGATATTTTATTCCTTTGTTTAGTGCAAAATGTCATTTGCCTATTGATTTTGGGGTAGGGAGCCAAGTTCCATTTCTGAGTTGGCTCAAAGTAAATTGTCTGTACAGAGGTTTTCTTTGTCACTGTTACTCCCTTTGTTCTGGATCCAACCTTGTTTTGTATGTGATACAACCACATGAGTCCTTCTTTATATTTGAATATCTTGAAAGTGTTTTGTTTCTCCAGTGGGAAATATTGAAAAAAATACTTATGTGTTATATCTGATCAGGACTTTTATTTATGTGATATTTATATGTAACATGCTTATGTCACCTAGGGTTATGACACCAAAACATTCCATTCCCCCCTTCTATGACCCTAACAATAATGTTATATTCCAAGCATTTAGGCAACATTGTGACATTCTGCTTGAGAGAGGCCATGGGGATATGTCTGGAACAATGCCAATTTGGCAGCAAATAGTGGCCAATGTAAACACTGTTAGGGATGCAGGAGGACATATGATCAGGTGCATCATAGGGCCACTGACATGATTTAATTGGCCCAGTGGAGAGCAGCTGCAATGGCCCATGGACATATGGCTACTTGGGGGAACATTCTACAGAGCCAATACTGACATCAAATTAAGAGTTCCTGTCCACTGTCAGGGATTCAGACAGCATGTGATTGATGTTGGTGCTGCTGTTTCAGGGATGACAAGTATGTTCCAGGAGGAGCTTCTAGGTAGGCTTACCAATGTCAATTGTTAAATATTTCTTGTATAGTAAAATATTCATAGCAATACATAAGTTTGTTTAATAAAGTTTTTTTTTTTTTTTGGGGGGGGGGCTAGTTTCAGATTGATACAATTAAAAACATTCTGGTTCATTACAGACAGGCTAGGGGTGGATGTATCATCCAAGTTACTGTTAAATGTATTGCTAGTGGACATATAAAGGGCCCAAAATATATAAAGGACCAAAAATATTTCACCCCTGTGTTAATGCTAATTGTGATGATTGTGTCTTTACCTTTTATTTAACTTCTTCCAGGACCATCCTGCCTAGGAAGAGTGCACTGCACATGGTAAGCTAAATATTTTTATTTCAGTACTGATGAGCAGTTTACAGAAATATTTATTTTTATCCGTATGTATGATGTGGGTGTCAGGACTGTGTGTATTGCCATACTGTATGTAATAGTGGCACCACTGTCAGTTTGTTAGCATATACTGAACTGTAGTAGTGTAGCTGTGAATTCATTTCTTTCCTTTGTTTGTTGCTTATTATCACAGGTGATCCTGAGAGACTCTTACCACCTGATGTCAGAGTATTGCAGATTCGGATGATGATGGTGAACAAATAGAGGACCTTTCATGGGTTGCAGGGTCTATATTATATCCTCGAACACTTAAAAAAGCGAACGCTGATTGATCAAACTTATTTTCGCGAAACTGCAAAATATTGAAGCAGCAGAAACTCTATTTTTTTCCTAGGGAAAGAATTTGGTTGTCTGTTTCTGTTGCTTCAGTATTTTCAGTGTTATGGTGGAAAGTTACCGGTCGGATTCAGGTAAGTGTGCGATTGTGTGGATGTGAGTGTTAGGGTGATTTAGGTGAGTTAGGGTTAGGGCTCAGGTTAGGTGTGTGTGCGATTGAGTGGACATGAGGGTTAGGCTGGATTTAAGTGAGTTAGGGTTAGGGAGCGGGTGAGGTGAGTGTGCGAAAGTGATGGACCTTAGGGTTAGGGATTGGGTTAAGGTAAGTCGGTAGTTAGTGGCGTGTGCATAGTTTAGTGTAGGGTTAGGTATCAGATTTTAGGTGTATGTGTGTGGATTTCTGTTTGTTTGGTGTGCTTGTGTTGTGTGTATGTGTTTTGGATCAGCGATTTTTTTCCCTGGGAAAAACATTGCTGATCTTACAGTTTGAGATTGTAAGCTTTCGCTTAAATTAGGTCGATCAATCAGCATTCGCTTTTTTAAGCGTTCGATGATATAATATAGACCCGGGTTGCAGAGGCTGAATCCAACACTGAGGTTGACATTTCTGCCATCCCCTGTAATTGCATCAGACACAGCCAGTAGGCCTATGACAATGCATTCCAGTGAGCCCTCAGATATTGGACAGGTGGAGGGTGAGACACTCGATCAGGGTGGTGTAGTTACTGCATCTTCAGTGCCTGTTTACTCTGGCTTTAGCCAAAGTGTGGGCAAGGTGCCACTCAGAATGGTTGTTAGGGATGTTCAGAAGAAGTCTACTGTCCATCTTCCACCTGATCCAAATGTGTCTTTCTGTGCCAATCAACGTATGTTTAGAGCTATCGTGGAGGCACAGGCATGTTCCAATAGGGTCACTGCAGAAATGCTTAAGGTTGTAGATGTGGCAGAGGCTGACGTGTGACTGCCTCCACCATGTTGCCAGTTCAATGGATCGGATGAATGACATGTTGAAATGGGTGGTGTCTGTGATAAAATGTCTGCTGGGAGAGGGACAGCATCCATGTGGGCATAGGTCAGATACATCATCTGATGTTAGCCGAAATGGCTATTCCTGATTATGCTCCCAAAGTGGCCCTACTTCCAGTGTTCAATCTGTGTTTGAGATGCCCACAACCAGCCATGGCAGGCCATTGGGCCATGGTCCTAGGTATACTCATGAAGAGAGCTGATTCAGCAGACATAAGTCACATTCAAGTAGCAGCAGTGCATCTCTCCATGGGAGTGGACATGCTGGTACAATTCCTGTCAGAGTCGGTTCTCGAGGTCGATTACGACAACAAACTGCCACCTCTACCATGCATGGCTCACACCTGTCTAACATACCAAGATGTAGAGCTAGCAAGAACTTGGCTGTGTTCTTGCAGACACTCATACACCAATTTCACCTGGAGTGCCCATACAGACACACACAAAAGTTACATGGTTAGGTTTTGAGGCATAAAGCTCATTCTGTCTCAGTGGCCATTTGATGCTATATCCAAATTTCTACCTGTTCACATGCACTCACTTGATTTTTGTGTCAACCTAGGCTTCCTGCTTCCCCCCCCTCCCACACACACACACACAAAACACCCTGTGAAAGTGATGATAACTGTACCATATTCTTTGTTTCTATCTTTTGGGTTCAGGGATTCATAAGTTTTGTGTCTGATGCTCAGGGTGCATACCTGACTAAGTGCTTAGTGTATCTATGTTTGTGATGTTGTTTTGCTAATTGAACTGTTTTTTTATGGGTTTTTATAATGTGTGCATGACTTCCGCACTCCTACAGCAACAAAGAAAAGAGGACCAGTAAAGGAGAAGTTAAAGTAATAGAAACCTAGGTTATGGATTACCTGTGGAGTGAAGGATTTAGTGTAGAAAATCGGATTTGATAACATCACAGCAGAATAAAGCAATGAATCTCCAAATTAAAGAGAAACCAGTGGAGCAGAAAACATCTGATCAGTTGCCATATGAAAATACTCTGGTGCCTTCCACAGGACACCAGTACAAAAGTTCAGTTGGAGTTGCACAGAAAGAGAAGAAACAGGAAACTGATAGTGTTGTGGAGTGATAAGCCAGTGAGTTTCCATATGAAAGAGCAATAGACGACACAGGATGAAACTGAAGAAAATGTGGCACAGGAAGATGCTCTGGAACTTTTCGTAGAACGCCCGCAGGAAATAGAGAACAAAGAATGCTTCCTCAGTTTAGAAGAAAATGATCTAAGAGAAGAGTTGTTTGATTTAATAGAGACGGACAGACAAATTAAGATCAATGAAAGTAACAGACTACAGTAAGTCAATAAAACCCAAAAAGTTAGAAGTTTGATAAAACAAGTGAACACAGTAATTAGGACTGTTCATGGAGATTCATGTGATATAACAGAAGTAAATAGGATATACTACTGTGCAGCTAAATTAGTAATGGATAAAGTCTTGCTACAAAGACACAGGGCAATAAGGGAAAGGAAGGGCAGAAATCAAATGCAATCATGGAAGTATCGAATAGAGGAAACTATAAAACAAGACAAGAGGTGTCACTGTCAGAAGAGTATACAAGAGTGAACAGATCAACAAAAGTACTCAGAAAGACAGACATGATAAATGCAATGTGCAGTATCTGAACAGATCAGTATCTATCTACTATTGCAAGTAATAAACTAAAAACATCAGCACAGGCAGAAAAACTTAGAAGATATGCAGATAAATATAAAGGAAAAGTACAAAATACGCAATTTATTGATAACCCAAAACAAGTTTTATAGATAATTGGGAAACAAGGCAAAAGAAGTTGAAACACCACCAAAAAAGGAAGAAATAGATACAACTTAGAGAAATATCAATGAAAATCCTGTGGAACATAACAAAGATGCTGAATGGATAGAAGTAAAAGAAAGAAAAATAACTTCAAATGTCGAGGATATGAAATGGGATGAAGTAATGGCCACAGAGACAGAAACAAAGTTAAGAAAAGCCCCTAACTGGAAAACCTCATGCCTAGATGCAGTACCTAACTTCTGGTGAAAAGTATTAAAATCTACATGAAGATTTAGCCAAGAGTAAGAACAATTTGTATGTACACACCGAACAGACACCAACCTGGTTAACAACAGGAAAAACAATTCTCCTACTTAAGAGTGAACCTGCAAGCTGTCCTAAAAACTAGAGGCCAGTAACTTGCCTTCCAGTGACCTATAAACTATACACTGGAATTGATGGCAACAAAGCTTATTGTCATTTAGAAGAACACTCAGTCATGGCAATTGAAAAAAAGAGTAATAAAAGAAAGTCATATGGAACAAAGGATCGTTTGTTGCTAAATAAGTCATAATGGAGAACTATAAAAGGGGAAGAATCTAAGTTTGGCATGGCTAGACTGCAAAAAGGTATTTAACAGTATCTGACATTCATGAATAAAATAATGCTTAAAATTGTGAAAGATGCACTCTATTTTTATTGATTACATTACAGCAACCATGAAACTGTGGCAAACTACTTTGCAGTTAAGCCATGATAAAGGACAAATTATTATTCCAGGGATAAAGACTTTTCATTTTCTTTTTGTGGACGATTTAAAACTGTATAGATCATGAGATGAGGAACTGAAAGCAAAACTGCAAGTGATCAAAACTTTTTCAGATGATGTAAGAATGGCATTTGGTCTTGATAAATGTGCAAAAGGAACTTTTAAGGCAGGAAAGCTGTAACACAAAGAAAACAACAGTTTGGGACAGGAATGTGATATAAAAGAACTTGAGCAACAGGGAGTGTTTAAATATTAGGGAATTGATGAAGGATCAGCAATGAAACATGAACAAATGTGAATAAAACTTAGCAAGGAATATTTTAGAAGACTTAAATACTGAAAACAGTGCTGACATCTAGGAACAACGTCCAAACTATAAACCAATTTGCTCTTTGTTTCCTAACATACAGTTTTGGAGTGATTGACTGGACCCAAAATGTGTTGGATAGGTTGGACAGGAGAACAAAAGGAATGATTCATGCACATCAAATGATCTACAAAAATCGTTGCATGCCAAGACTATATATTCCCTGCTCTGAAAGAAGTATAGGCATCTTCCAAATCAATTACATGTATAGATCTGCAGTTGTAGGACTGCATACATATTTGATCACCTCACAAGACCCAAATGTAGTGAAAGTTTGAAAATGTGAGGAGAATAAGCCTGAGATGACCTCCCTGCTTAGTTTAACAGAAGCATGCCAGTGTCAAGTTGGAAGAGAGATCAAACCAGAACTTGTCCAGAAGTACATAAAACTCAGGCAGCAACTGAATGTGCCAAAAAACACAAGAAAGAATATAAGGAGAAGAATCCGATGAGAAGGCAAGAAATGTGAAAAATGCATATAGTTGCAAGTATAGAAAACTCTTGGAACAATCTCATGTTGATCAGGATCAAATGCAGGAATGGTAAGGAAAGGTGAGTTTAAACCAAAAGACAAAAGGTTAATATTGCCAGCCAAAGATAGTAGGCTACATGCATGTTGGTTTACAAAGTTCATTGAACATGTGGAAGAAACAGACACATGTAGGTTTTGTAAAAAGAGAATTGGAAACAGTCCCACATCTTGCTGCTGGTTGTGATGTACTAATGGCAGAAGGACTGTATAATGAAATGCATAATAATGTGAAAAGGCTGTTGCATTGGGGATTATGTAAAGATTATAATACTGAAGTAGATGAAAAGCATTGGAAAAATGAGCCACAAAACTTTATAAAAAATGATGAAGTTTATATTACACTGGAATACTCATTACCGAAAGTTCAAAATATAGATGTGAGAAAACCAGATATAGTAGTCTACGGAAAGATGACAAAAGTAGCCTTGATTATTGAAATTGCTGCACCTAGTGACTATAGGGACAGTTGCAATAGTAGTAGGAACAATGTGTTTCATAAAAAAGAATTTACAGTTGTACTTAGATATATTACTGATACATGTAACTCCATACAAATTGCAGAAGGAGATTACTGGGCACATTGAGCACATCTGTCTAACATCAAAGACTGAAACAATAAAAAATAAACGTCCAGATAATTCAAAAACACAATGCAGTAAACTTTAATACAAGTCACTCAATGGTTCTGATGATGTCTTAAATGACAAAAGCTCTTAACCGTGTTTTTTTACTGACTTGTATTAAAGTTTCTTGTATTGAATTTGGACCTACCTGGTCATTTATTTTTATTTTATTTTTAAGTTATTTACGTACCAGTTCAGTTGTTTTAAAGATTTAAACAATACTAATTTCATGAACTTTAGTCATAGTTTCACTTATGAATGGGGTCCATTCCTGGCGTGCTATTATAAACCTAAAAGATTTGGAGAAATTAAAAAAGGGAAAAAACAATACAGAATCAGATTTTCCAGTACTTGTAGTAATGTAGACAGCTGTTTGCATATAATTTGCAAAGCTGTATTTTAAGGTATACCTGCACATTAGAAACACAACAGCAAATGCTACACTTTGCAGTCTCATCAATCTGGTAACATGCAGATCTTTAATACCTTGACAGTTGTACAAGGCTAGCTATCCATTTCAGACAGGCCTCCCAACATCCACTCTCAAACATTCAATGATGATGTCATCCACAATAAATTGTCCTGTAGACTTTTCAAACCAAGACTTATGCTGCTTCGCTTGTGTTAAGTACTGAGTTTTCTAGTCAGTCTACTTAGGTGGAGGTGATGATTTCACTGCAGTCAATTGGTGTGTGTGTGTCTAGTCAGAAGACCATAACTGTATATCTAGCAATCATCACTACAATCTCATGGAGTACCAATATTTTGACAGTTATTCATGCTTACATATCCATTTCATTCAGGTCTCCTAATATCTTCTCTCAAGCATCCATTGATGATGTCATCTACCATAAATTGTCCTGCAGCCTTATGAAAGTCAGATTTGTGCCCTGGCACTTACTTTACATACTGAGTTCTCTAGTATGTGTATTTAGTCAGGTAGGAGTTCAAATCTCACTGCAGTCAACTGGTGTGTGTGTGTTTGTCTAATCAGAACAGCATACCTTTGAATCCTGCCATCATCACTCTAATTCCATGCAGTACTAATATTTTGACAGTTATTCACACGCACCCATGTATTTAATTCAAGCCTTCCAACATCTTCTCTCAAATATCCAGTGTTGAATCATCCACTATAAATTGTCCTGCAGCCTTATTAAATCCAGACTTGTGCTGTGGAACTTGTATTAAACACTGAGTCCTCTAGTGTGTGTATTTAGTTAGCTAGAGGTTCTAATCTCACTGCAGCCAGCTGGTGTGTGTGTGTGTATGTGTGTGTGTGTGTGTGTGTGTGTGTGTGTGTGTGTGTGTGTGTGTGTGTGTGTGTGTGTGTGTGTGTGTGCATGTCTCTATTCAGAAGCACATAGCTATGTATCCTACAGTCATCACTACAATAACATGAAGTACCAAGTTTTTGACAGTTGTGCGTGCCTCCACAACCATTTTATTCAGGCCTCCCAACATCTTCTTTCAAAAATCCAATACTAATATCATCCACTACAACTTGTCCTGCAGCAATATAAAAGTCAGTCATGTGCTGTGGCGCTTGCATTAAATATTGTGTTCTGTAATCAATATAATTACTTAGGTAGAGGTTCTAATCTCACTAAAATCAAGGTTCTAATCTCACTACAATTAACTGTAGTGTATCCCTGTGTAGTAAAAAGAGCATAACTGCGCATTCTTCAGTCATCAATGCAACTTCATAGAGTACTGATATCTTGAAAGTTGTATATGCCTACACATCCACTTAATGCAGGCCTCACAGCATCAGCTCTCAAACATCCACTGGTGATGTCCTCTACAATGAATTGTCTTAGAGCACTATAAAAGTCAGACCTGTTCTGTTGGACTTATGTTAAGTACTGTACTGTATAAATAGGTAGATATGGTTTCTATTCTCACTATAGTTCATAGGTTCATAGGTTAGTACTAAGCTAACTGCCCTTGCAAGCCATTTTAAGCCTAGCTAATTATCCCTTGTGAGACTCAAACCCTGCACCTTGTGTTTGTAAGGCAAACTCCTTAACCATTAGGCCACCCTCCCAACCCCAAATTGATATGTCTTTGTCTATGTTCACTTGGTTGACATTTGAGAGAACATTTTACATAAGCATGTCAGACAGGGCTATTACCATCTTCTTCTCTCCAGACACTGCTGATATCATCAACTATAAGGTTTTGTTGGGACACTATAAAAGCCAGACTTTTGCTGTGGCACTTTCATTAAATACTGTGTTCTCTAGTTGGAGTACTTATTTAGGTAGGGGTTGTGTTTGGCATTTGAGATAGCATTTTACACCAGCATGTAGGACACTGCTATTACTATCTTCTTCTCACCAGACATTGCTGATGCCATCAGCTATAAAGTCTTGTCAGACACTGTAGAAGCCAAACTTGTGCTGTGGCACTTCCATTAAATACTGCTTCATCTTAATTAGACAGGGGTTCTGTGTGTGTGTGTGTGTGTGTGTGTGTGTGTGTGTGTGTGTGTGTGTGTGTGTGTGTGTGCGCACACATGTGCGCATGTGCATGTGTGTGCTTGTGTGTGTGTGTGTGTGTGTGTGTGTGTGTGTGTGTGTGTGTGTGTGTGTGTGTGTGTGTGTGTGTGTGCGTGTGTGTGCGTGTGTGTGTGTGTGTGTGTGTGTATGTGTTCACTTGGTTGACATTTGAGAGAGCATTTTACACCAGCATGTGGGATACTTCTATTACCATCTTCTCACCAGACACTGATGATGTCATCTGTTATAAAGTGTTGTCAGACACATAAAGCCAGTGTTATGCTGTGGCACTTGCATAAAATACTGTATTCTCTAGTCTGTGTTCCTTAGGTAAGGGTTTTGTTTTCACTGCGGTCATTTAGTGTGTGTGTGTGTGTGTGTGTGTGTGTGTGTGTGTGTGTGTGTGTGTGTGTGTGTGTGTGTGTGTGTGTGTGCACGTGTGCATGTGTTCTCTTGGTTGACATTCAACAGATTATTTCATACCGGCATGTGGGACACTGCTATTACCATCTTCTTCTTACCAGACACTGCTGATGAAATCAGCTGTAAAGTGTTGGTGGATACTATAAAACTCAGACTTGTGCGGTGGTGCTTGTATTAAGTACTATGCTATGTAAACAGGTAGGTAGAGATGCTATTCTCAATGCAGTCAACTGTGTGTGTAGTCAACAATCACTATGGTGACAACTTTAGAATGATATCTGAGTCCACAGCTATGTCAAACCCTACTCCAAACATCTCATTTTCGCATACAATGATGATGTCATTTCGGATAACATGCACTCTGACAGTATTCAAAATAAACCTGTACTATGGCAATTACATTAATTACTGTGTTTGCGAACTATTTTACCGACACATATTGGGGTTTGAGTCTGACAACAGGTGACTTGTGTGTCTGTGCATACACCTATCACTTTTGAAACAATTTTACACAGGGATGTGACTCCACATCAATGTGCAACACTCCTCCCAACATGTTCTCCTCAGCATTCAATGATGCTATCATGCTCCGTAAAGTGCAATATGGCAGTGTTACTGTCAGATATTTGTGGTGTTGCTGCTGTGAAATTGCTTGGCATTCATATTCTACAGCTACACATGTGTAATGTTCAAATCAGGCCCAGTCTACTGCTAAGGTTTGATAAAATTGCTTTTTAGTACCTAGGCATAAGCTGAACACTGTATGTGGTAGAAACTATATGTGGTGGATGTAGTCTGTGTGTTCTTGACAACCTTCTATGAACGTATGTATGCAAGATTTTTGCTTTCAGTGAATCTGTGCGAGCACTATTCAAATACTATGTATGTTTCTTTAAAGATTAAATGGTTGAGTGTAAAAATGAGACAATTGTTACATTGTCTCAGGATGCTCATATCAAGCAAGCTGGCTACAGAGACATTTGGAAATTGGATATTCATGTTAGAAGGGCCTGTATTTGGGTGGGATACTGGGTTCTACAGAGATCCCCTTGAGTGTTATCTGGGATTTGGCACTAGACTAGGTTAGATTGTGCTATGAATTGACAGTAGTGCTGCTTAATGTGCAAACTAGCTGTACTAAGCTTGTCTCCACTCAATGCTTTGTTTTAGCCACACTAACTTACAGGCTTCAGTTCTAAGAGTAGTTTTATGGGCACAATTTACTCAATATCAATACTGGTTTGCAAGGTAGGCAGTTAGTATTATAGATGTAGGGAAAATTGATGGAAAATATTTAAATATTTATTTTTTATTTATTTTGTTTGTTCTTTGATAACCAGGAGTCAGAACGAGCCCATGCCCCATTTTCAAAAGAGGCTGGGGAGAAAAGCTCCACAACAGATTCAAAAAACATTTAAACAGTAGTTAATGAAAATCTATATACGAGAGAAGAAACACCCTACAACAGTTTAAATATTTCACACTTATTAAGGAGAAAGACTCCACAAAAAAACGAATAAAACATTCTACAGTATCTGCTAAATAATTATATACATTGAGAGAAAATTACCACTACAGATAAAACACAGATTGAAATAGATTTATTAGTAAAATAAATTTTGATCAAGAATATGCTGCAGAAGTAGATATGTTGAGTAAACTAATACATAGTTTAAAAAAATGACTATATTTCTAATGATTTATGGGATTGAGAAATAACAGAGTATTCTGTTTCCAAAACAGACATAAAAATAGAGTGAGGTGAGGAGGAGTAATTAGCAGGAGGTAAAATTAAAGATCTGGAGAAAGAAAGAGTTAATTATTATTAGAAAGATGAGAATGTTATCAAAGGTCATGATGCAGAAAAATAAACATGATTAAATGGTGGCTGAAGAGATAGAACAGCATACATTTGTAGTATGGTATCATTAAAGTAAGAACTACTTTTGATGTTAGCCTGTTACTATCTGGCAAGATATGTAGGTAGTGAGTCAGAAAGGCATAGTTATAGTGAGTTGGTGGTTATGCATCTGTTTTGAGGGTTGTGCATGTACAATTCCAGCTGTCAGATAAATATTTTTTTCAGATTGGTCTTGAAATTGGAAAGGTTATTAGTATATTTAAGGGATAAGGAGCTAGAGTTCAAGTAGCAGGCTACATAGCTGGAAGAGAGAAATAGAGGTTCCTGCTAACAGGTGTGGTTTGCAGGTAGTGAGAAGCATTTTCTTTCCAGATTGAAGTGGCCCAGTAGGGGTGTATGTGTGCAATAAGTCTAGCAGGGCTTTGCTTTGTTCTGGTTTGTATATTAATTTGTGGACTAAGAGTCCCAAGTGGATAGGAGTGTCTAAGTGAGTAATTTGGGTAATTCAAGCCAGTCAAGCTGTTTTAGGGCTAAGCAGTGATGGGGTCTGTTTGATGAGTTAGTGACAGATATTGCTATTTTTTTGTAACAATTATTTAGTTTATTTGGATGCAGTCTTGAAGGTTAAGCAGTACTGGGCAACAATACAGCAAAGTTGGGAGAAGCAATGTAAAGGTCAGGAGTTTCCTGGATGAATCAGGTATTTTTCTTGCTCTGTAGAGTGTCCTTAATTTTCAGTGTTTTTTTTTTTTTTTTTGATAGCCTGTTGCACATTATTTATTTATTTATGTGCCCTTTGTTGACAACATTTGGTCCAACTGGGCCAAAGGCCCATTTTCAGTTGAGACCTAAGGAGAAAATCTCCACACAAAAAAAAATTACAATATGAAGACTATACAAGACATATTAACATAATATGAAAGCAAAGAATATACAAATGAACAAATAAATGAATAACATACAGAAAATAATATGGAGAACATAAATACATTTTTATACATCAACCTAAAACGTAGCATATCAAGATAATCCAGGAATTATACTTCATCTAAAAAAAGGAAAAAAAAATAAATGTAGAAAATTGACAAGATAGAAAAAAAGGTAAAAAAGGCGTATTGAATAATGAGGTAGAAATATGGAGGGAGAGAATGCATAAAAGAGAAATGAAGTATAAGGAAGTGAGAAGATATGAGAGAGAAACAAGTAGTTAATTTGTTTTGGAGTAAAAGGCAGTGAAATAGAGTATACAATTGTCTAGTAGAAATTGAGAGGTTGTACAGTATTTCTAGTGTTTCCTTTAGTACGGGGGTGTTAAGGGCATATATAGGGGTGTGAAACTAGGTGGGGTGGTGGCAAGAGCAGGATGGTGAATTAAGAAGGTGTTTTTAGTTCTTTTTTGAAGAGACAGGTCGATTTAATGGAACTTATATTGCTGGGAAGTTTGTTCTGAATATGGGTTATTGAGCAGTTATAGAGCAATCTGCCTATTGATTTGTTTGGTTTGTAGGTATCAACTAGGTATTGTTCTGAGATACGGAGAGTACATGTAGGAGTGTAGCGGGATATAAGAGAGGACAGAGAGGGGCAGTCTGAAGAATTGTGAATTAGTGAATGTGCCATTTGTAGCTGAGCTAGTTGGAGTAGATGAGGGAATTCAAGTCAATGTAATTGTTTAAGTGTGAGGCAGTGGTGAGATTTGTAGGGGAGGTTACAGGCAAATCTAACAATTGGTTGTAGGTTTGTTCAAGTTTGGCTATAAGGTTGGCTTGAAGGTGGGAAAATACAGAGGATGAGTATAGTAGGCAGGGGATGAGGTAGGCTTGGACAAGAGAAGTCCTTGAGGATAGATATTTTTGTTCCTATACAATAGGCCAAGTTTTTATTTGTTTTTTGATACACTTTTGAACGTGAAGGTCAAATTTTAGTTGGTTGTTTATTGTGATACCTAGGAGTTTGTTATGGGAGTTGGCATGAATAATGGTGTTGCTCAGGGACAAGATACAGAAGGAGGCACTGAGTTGGGGCATAGTTTTTGGAAGGAAAAGAAGTAGTTTAGTTTTTTAGGGTTAAGGATGAGTTATTTGTTAATCAACCAGTGTTCAATGGTGTTGAAAGCATGCTGAGTGAGGGTATGGAGGTCAGTGAGGTTATTTGAGCAGGTTACAAGAGTAGAGTTGTCTGCATATTGAATCAGTGAAGATGTACAGCAGGCGGAGTGTATATTA
This sequence comes from Protopterus annectens, assembly GCF_019279795.1. Classification (NCBI taxonomy): domain Eukaryota; kingdom Metazoa; phylum Chordata; order Ceratodontiformes; family Protopteridae; genus Protopterus; species Protopterus annectens. Next base: position 1,732,822,042 of record NC_056741.1, on the reverse strand, counting down.
TTTGTAAAGACATTAAAGAATAGAGGTCCTAAGATGGATCCTTGAGGAACTCCTGTTTGGACATATAGGAAAGGAGAGCAGGGAGTTTTCCATCTAACAGATTGTAGTTTGTTGCTAAGAGAACCATAGAATAGTAAAGGAGGAGAGATTGAGATTGGATAGTTTAGATAAGTTTAGATAAGCGTATAGGGTGGGAGATGGTGCCAAATGCCTTGGAAAGATCCAGAAAAAGGCATGGCACCAGTTTATTACTGTCTCCGGCCTCAGCTACAGACTGAGTCAAGGATAGAAGGGCTGTGGAGGTGCTGTGATGGGGCCTGAAGCCATGTTCAGAGGGGGTCAGAAGGTTTTTCTGAAGTAAGTATTTGAGGAGTTGTTTGTGAATGCATTCTCTAGGATTTTTGAGAGAGGGAAGAGGATGGCTATGGGTCAGAAGTTAGATGGATCTGTGCAGTTTCCTCCTTTGTGAAGGGGAATAGTAAAGAAGGATTTCCAGACGTCAGGGACAGTAGATTTCTTAACAGAGTAGTTTACAAGGATTGAGATGGGATGTGTTAGCTGCAAGTTTGAGAAATTGAGGTGGTAGGTTGTCAGAGGAGGGAGAACAAGGTTTAAGTTTCAGTAGGAGGGTTCTTATATAGGCAGTGGAGATGGATTTTAGGGAAAAGGCTGTAGAGGGGCAGGAACTTGGGGTGGGGGGGTTGAGTTTGGTCTTGCTCTTGAGGAGTATGTTTGTGAATGGATTCTATTAAATGATTAAGTAAGGTGGCAATTTCAAGAGGTGTGTTATTGGGGAAAGGGTTAGGGGTAGTAGGCTTCCCTGAGTGAAGAATGCTGTATACCAAAATATTTTAGGGTTGGAGTTATGGGATGATTGGGCTTCCTGACAGAATTTGTTCTTGTCCTGAATAATACGTTTTTGTGAGGTTTCTTAATTCGATTTTATGGAGGAGAGAGGAGGATTTTGACTATAACCATTACTTCCAAGTACTGTCTCTGAGTTTCATTATGGAGAGGGTGTCTTTGGTGAGCCAGGAAACCAGATTAGTCTTGACTCTAATTTTTCTAACTGGTGCAAGGGTATTTAGTATGCTAAGGAAAGTATTGTTGAACTCAAGAACTGCGTTATTTAGAGGGGGATCATAGAAGTGTGACCAATTGACTAGAGAGAGTTGGTAATTAAAGGTTTCCTCATTAAAGCTAGATAGATTGCAGCATTCTCTATAGAGGTGGGTTTTGGTAGAGTGGGAGAGCAGCCTTTGAATGAAGGTAGGGAGGTGGTGACTTAGTGAGTCAGGTAGGGTGGTAGGATTGTGGTAGTGGTTAGAGCTGGATGTAAGTATCCAGTCCAGAGATGAGGAGGTGTTTTTGTTTAAACAGGTGGAGGTTGTTATACGCTGACTGAAACCATACAGGTTGATACTAAGAGAGGAAGAATTTTGTGTAATTTTGTTCCAATCAATTTTGATGTCTCCTAGTATGATTATCTCATAGGGCAAATGTTGGGAGATCCAGGATAGAATATATACTAGAATAGGAATATTGTTGCCAGGAGGAATATATATATATATATATATATATATATATATATATATATATATATATATATATATAGATTGATTTATTTATTATTTATTTATTTATTTCAACTTGATGACCGGGGAGGTCCACTGGGCTCAGGAGCCCGTTTTCAGTGGAGGCCCCGGGGAGAAAAGCTCCATGTTACATAATAAACATAAAGCTACAACAGATTAAAATTAAGATTCAAAGATACAGTTACATTATAAATCAGAGACATGATGTGGTACATTGGTTACATAGCATGTGAGTCATGTGATGACGTGAGTGTTTCAATGGTTACATAGCATCTGAGTCTTGTGATGGCAGTACAAGTACAATGTTAGGGAGGGGACAAAAGGGAAAGCAGACTATTTACATTATTTACACAAGATAACATTGTTAGATTAAGTAGTATCCAGGGGGAGCTAAGCTGTTTAGAAATAGAAGGAGGATAGGAAATCAATTTAGAGTAGAGAGAAAAGAAGGCTAGGCAGGGAAAGTGCAATTGCACTTTCAATTAGAGGAGAGGGAATGGAGTTGGGAATATAAATATATATATATATATATATATATATATATATATATATATATATATATATCAGCAATAGCAAATTTTTTTGTGCTGGTTAAGGTGACAGTTTAGAATGATAAACTCAGCGGGATGGATGTCAGGGAGGGAGAAGGAAAGGGGGTAAAGGGTGAGTTGGTCTGAGTACAGGATAGCAACACCTCCATCGTTTTTGGTTTGTCTGTCCTGACAGAAAATATTATAGCCAGGGGATAGGATTTCAGAATTAGAGATAAGAGGTTTGAGCCAAGTTTAAGGAAGTGTCAAGATATGAGGAGAATGATGGGCTATCCAAGTATGTAATTCAGTTATTTTATTGGTTAGGCCTTTTAAGTTTATGGAGTAGATAGAGATGTTCTTTGTTAGAGAGGAGGGGTATTGAATAGTTGTAAGTGAGTTGGAGGTAGTGGGGGTAGTGGTAGGGAAGAGCCAGGATTGGGCTGGATATCTCTATCTAGCAGGAGGGTTGAGTGACGAAGGTTAGGTTTATTATAATAAAAGTAGTAGTTAGAAGGTTTAGACTTACATTTGTGGTAGCTAGTGTATGGTTGAAATATTTTATTTTGTAGAACAGAGTGTAGAATGTGTTATAGAGTAAGGGAGAGATTAGGTAGTATAGGGAAATATGGTAGGCTGGGGTATCTTGTGATAGAGTAGATGATGATGATGATGCAACGTTTAGATTAGTGTGATAAAAAGATACGTACGAGAGGATGAGGAGAAAGGGGGTAGGAAGAAGTTTAATAATGTTGTGATAAGATAAGGGTGGGACAAGTAGATGAGAGACTACTACAGAGATGACCTGATGGAAGAAAGTGATATGTATTAAGGTAGATAGTGGATGTGAAAGGAAGGTAGGAGCAAGAGATAAATTGTTTAAAGATGTGAAGTGAGGAGCAACAGGAAAAAAATTGTGGTTTGGGAGAGAACGTGGAAGTTGGTGGAGTGAGTAGTAATTAGAGAGTGAAAGAGAAAGAGAGCAGAAAATAAGGAGTGGTTAAGAAATAAGGTATAGAATGGGCTGTTATTGGTTAATTGGAGGTAGGGTAGGAGCAGGCCAGTATTGGTTGACTGGAGTTGGGGCTGAGCCTAAAGAGGGTTGTGAAGCATAAAGGTAGAGCAGTCAGAGATGTGTGGGAAAGAGGGTAGGGTAGAGGAGCAGAGTGAGCCCGGAGGGCGAACGGAGTGGGTTAGACCAGGGATGCTGCTGTAGACCAAGTAAGCAAAAGAAAGCTATCAGTAAGCCATATTAGTTGTACAGGGATTATCTCAGCTATACTTGTAGGAGTTTAATGCTATGTAGTTCCATGCAGAGACAGGTAAAGGAGAGGGGGAGGCAGAGGCTACAGTTGTACAAATGAAGTTAAAAGAAAGTGGAAGAAACAAGAGTAAAACAAAAGGCAGCCAAGGAACTATATTGCAGGGTATTGACTGGTCAGAAGGACAGGGGAGTACAGGGGGCTGATGGAAGCAACAGAAAGAGCTGAGTGTGGCAGGTGGTAGAAATAATACAGGGAGTAAGGGGAAATGAAGGAGGTGAAATCTCTGGTGATGACCAAGCTAAAACTTGCACTATATCAGGTAAGATACAGTTAAGTACAGTATAGCTTGACCTACACTACTGAAAACTATAACATTTTCCAGATATCGGGGGCACAGTCTGTGCACAAAGCGTACAGAGGCTTCAACTCAGGTGTAGTACAAGCCTTGGAGGGAGACTTCTTTAGTTCTTTAATTAGTGTTTAGCCACCTGTAATGGTATTTCCACATCATCGGAGGGTGTACAGGATGGCAGAGAGAGTGTAAGTCAAATTTTGGGTTATCATCAATTGTCATGCCTAGTAGCATGAATTGTCATACCTAGTAGCTTGGTATGAGGGATGACTTGTATTGGGGTATTATCAGACACTTTTATTGAGAATTTTTGTTTGATATGTGTAAAGGCTTTTGGCTGGAATAACAGCAGCTTTTTTTTTTTGATTGAGTAGAAATTGGAGTTATTGATCCAGATTTTAACTGATGAAAATGATTCTTACGTTTCTGCACCCCGCCATGTGGGAGTCTCTGCCCCCCACACCCTGTGTAATTTAAATATACCAACTCCAAGATCGCACTACAGTAGAACAAAGTTACTTTCCTAACCTCAGTGTATGGTACACTGAGATTATGAAATTAACATTTTTTCCACTGTAGTGCGATCCTGGAGTTGGTATATTTAATTTATGGGGGAATGTGGGGGGGGGACCACCCCACATGGCGGGAGCATGAGGAGATTGCTCCTCTGCAGAAACATAGTAGAAAGTGCGTTTGTTAGTTAGGTGGTAGTGTAGGTGGAGAGGATGTTATTTACATATGCATTGTAGTTTTCAATGTTATGAAGCATACTTTCAATGTTCTGAGTTTTCAATGTTTTGGGTTTTAAGCGTTTTTGGATTTAGATGTTTTGGTCTCAATGTTATGAAGGGGACCCATATAGATATTTATGCATATTTCTTTCTTTCTCTCTCATGTGTGTGTGTGTGTGTGTGTGTGTGTGTGTGTGTGTGTGTGTGTGTGTGTGTGTGTGTGTGTATATATATATATATATATATATATATCTATATATATATATATATATATATATATATATATATATATATATATATATAAATACTATATAGATCCATCTATATATT